>NC_000083.6:4408065-4498065 GCF_000001635.26 Mus musculus | reverse complement strand
CCTCTCTGGGACTCTTTGGGGGGCTGGGGAAGATTGTGCGGATGGGGAAGGAAGTCAAAGCCTTTAGACAGGGGGTGGAATGTGGATGCTTCTCCCACCCAAAGCAGATAGCCTATCGGTTTAAGTGCTCTCTGCCTCTTGCTGGGTGGCCATGTCTTCCTGCTGATTTTCTTTAGCCTGAGGGTCTAGCTCTGAGAGGCTCACTGACAAGAAAGACATAATTAAACCTTTAGAAAATATCAATAAATTAAAACATTCATAATAAAATACATACAATCAATTAAAAATGTTTTCCTTTTTTTTTTTTTAAATGTCTTCATTCTGTCAGGAATCCTTGTGTTTGGTCCACTTCTGGCTCCCCTCTGACACACCAGAAGGCACTGGTTCACCAATTTTTAGTTGTTAAGAATGACAGGTGTGTGCCTTTCCCTTTGTTGTTGCTTGGTACCCGGGATCAAATCCAAGGCCTTGCCAGTGGTTGGCCGGTACTGTGCCAGTAAGCTATACCCCAGCCCTATTTTTCTAAGACTTATGCCTGTGTTTCTATTTTAACTGAACCCATACCCCTTACTCTTCTTCAATGATAGCTGAGGAATTAGCCTGCCTACAACTCCCTCTTGGGAACCCATTCTCTGCATTGAATTGTGCATGTTTTTGGTGAATTATCTGACAGCTTTTACATTATTATGAATAGTTAAGTGTTTTATATTTGTAAACCAGTTGGCACAATATTATTAGATTATATGTCTCAGAATTTTTCCTGGAATTAGTAGTTATATTATTTTTCATTTGCTTATGTTTATGCATTTCTTTAAACTTACTTTTTATAGAATTAAAAGTGTCTAACTTCTTGTCTATAAACCTTTCAAACCACCAGAGGGATCTTAGAATTTTCTTTTTTTTCCCATCCTTCTCCCTGAAATGATCTTTCTTTCCTACCTCCTCCTATTCTGATCTGTAAGATACTTCTTTTGATCAAAGAGTAATCTAGAATTTTCTATTACTTTTCCCTTATATCAGTTCAATCAACAAGACTCCGAATCCCCTGATAGTATCTTCAATATAAATGCATTGAAAACAGAATTTTTTATTCCTTCTGTACTGGTGACTGTTTTCTGTTACTCTAATGAAATATATGAGGCTGGGTATTGTATAAAGAAAACAGGTTTATTTACTCTGTAGTCTTTAGGCTAAAAATACAAACAGCAATGTATGGCTTTATCCCTTCACAGTGGAGTATATGTGCATGAGGGAGGGGACCTTGTGACACAAAAGGAAGACAGGAGAGAGAGTCAGTGATGACCTTCCATTGGCCTCTACTTGGCACAGATCTTTGAATCTCTTGCCACGCTTGGGAGACCAAATGGCCAACCATGAGCCTATAGGTAGCACACGCAGCACCTCACCTTCTTCAAATGAGTCTGATTCCACTCTCTTAGTGCCATCACTATTGATACTGCAAAGACAACAAGCAACCAAGACCAGTAAATTTGAAGCCCTGCCAGCGGAGACTCTTCCACATGAAATGTAGCCCTACATGTAAAACAAAGCTAGAAAACTCCCAGGGAACAAATTAAAAGAAGAAGTCTTTGTGGTTTTGAGTTGGTCCAAGATTTCGTAGATACTTCACCAAAGACAGGCTTCATTGCCCAACAGACTCACAAGCGAACTGACCAGTTCAAGTTTTCATTACCAGCATAAAATGAAACCATACAACTTAGAAGGAAATGTTTACAAAATACATGTGTGATAAAGAAGCCAAACAACCTGCACCAAGAACTCTCAGAAACACAACGCAGAGAAAACAATCCAATTAAAAACAGGGCCAGAGATATCGTTACCAAGGAAAACTTAGATAAACCATCCAGCTTCATTTGTTCTTCATTGACTTAAAGACCTCAAACTCTGGAGGTCATACAGCTGGATAATACATTATTAGTGTACTCTGCCATTGCTGAAGATAACTCCTCTGATGTGTGAATTATGATGCTAACAGTTGCCTAGGTTACTTTTCAGAGAGAGAGAGAGAGCTATGCTCACAAATTACTCCTCTTTGGCCACTGGAAAAAGTCCTCCCTCTCCACAGTACTTTTCCTCACATATGTTGGTCTTTATGAGGAATGTGTTTCCTGACCTGGGTTGGGTAGCAAAATGAATAAGCAATTTACCAAAGAAGACACGTAAATGGCAAATAAAGATGGGAAGTAAATGTTTGTTGCAGTAGTCACCAGCAAAATGCAAGAAAAGCTTCAGGGGGTGGAGGGGCTGCTTCCTACCAGTTAATGAAAAATAGATTGACCATATCAAGTAAAAATAGAGGAATGGCCGTCTCCATTCACTGCAGTTGGCAATGTAAGATGTTACAACTTCAGAAAGTGTTCTTGCTGTTTGTTACAAAGTTAAACCCACTGAGAGTGCTCAGTGGGTGGTACTTACTGCTCAATCATGAAGACCTAAATTCAGACCCCAGGACCCAATTAAAAACCAGTGTGGCAATAGGTGCCTGTAACCCTGGTACTAGCAGAGGTGGGAACAGACAGGGAGATACCTCCTGAGGGCTTGTGGGTAAGCCAGTCTAGCTGCAAGGGAAACGGGAGTTCCTGATTCAGTGAGAGAGCCTGTCTTCACAAATAAGATCCAAAAGCAATCAAGAACAAGATCCCAGTGTCAACCCCTGGTCTCCTGCACATGCACCCAATATGTGCATATACATGCTTATGTCATCACACCCAGATAAAAGTTCAACACTTAACCATCCATCTGACAAGGAGAAATACAACCATGCAAAGCTTGGAGCGGAAAGGTTCTGAGCATCCATTTTGTCATGATCAAATCCCCAGAACAACTCCAATGTCTATGGGGGTACCAATATGCAAAATGCTGTTATGAACAAAAAAAAAATGAAAGAAAGAAATCTGCAAACCAGCATGCTGAGTGAAAGAAGCCATATTGCATAAGCCCATTTGTAGAGAGAGTGAACCAAATTCATATTGGTTGAAAGCCTGTAACCATGGCAACAATTTTGGGGTGGGGGGAGTGGGGATTATGGAGAAATATCTCTGTGAGGTAGTGTCAATCTATAGATATTTGATTATATATATATTTGTCATATTTTAATTCTTAGTGTACAGATTTCATGTCAATGCTATCTCAATGACCTCTTTTTAGAAAGAAGGCCTTGTCTACCAATCACTTTGTAACCAAACAGCATGCTGTATTTTAGTGAGCAAAAGTAGCATTCTTAACTTCACCGATAGAGAATTGAAGATAGAGAATAATGATAATACAAGCCTCCACTGAACCCATCCTATGTGCTCAACCCTTTAAAGTCAATCTTATCCCCATAGCTTATCACAGAAGAATGAACCTCAAATTCTTTATAAGATCTGATACCTAACCCTGGTAGGTTGCCATGGAATGTGTGCCCAACCACAGTCTGAGACATGAGGCACCAACACATTGCACAGTTGGCTGACTGTAGACAGCTGTGGTCTGGGAGGAAGGTAGGAAGGCTGTGGTCTAAGAAGCCTTGCTGGGACTGAGCAGCGGGCATGTCCATGTCTTTGGACGACATCATTGCATTGTCACTCTGTTTCTTCCTCTGCTCTTATTTTCATTTTCTGCATCCTTCCCTGATATGACAGAGATGGAAAACTGTTATGTCTGTTGTGCTTGGTGCTCACAGAACAGAGCTGAGCCTGGACCTCGGAACAAACATCCCTTTTCCTGGTGGCGTCTCCGAAGGTTGCAGGTGCAATTCACCTGTGCCAGCAATGCCTCACAAGTTCTTAAGATACTTTGGTTTAGTCTTCAGAGGGAGTCCAGCAGCTGCTCAGAGCCAAGCCCCAATGCATGTTTTTCTCTAGGAAAAAACCCACAAGTGATTATGACTTGGTGGTCTGTCATTCACAGTGCTAGTCTGATTTTGTGCTAGTTCCCATCAAACAGGGCGATTAGACCCATGATCACAAGTATGAAAAGGGAGCAGCCCCTCCCCAGTACCCCAAACACACTGTAGAATCACAATCTAAACTAATTGGCAATTAGAGATGGGCACAAGGAGTGTGGGGTGTTGTTGTAAAGCTTGTGTAAACCTCTGATATTATGATAATTGTTTTCAAGGAAAAACTGGATTAGAGACGAGCCATGGAGACATGAAGGGCGTTCAGTGTTTGGTGGCTCAGGGGCCTCACTAATCTTTAAGTCTCTGAAAGGAATATTGTTAATACTACATGACAGATAAATTATATCTCAAACCTCTAGAAATGCCTAGAGGGAAATAAAAAAAAATGCTGTTAGCAGGCAGACTTCTTAGGATATTCCCAGGATGCTGCTGGGTTTCCAGAAACCCAGCTATGGCCCTCAGTGAATCATACACATCACATTACCAGAAACAGTCGCTGACAAATACTTCATTTAAATGCTATTGAGATAAAAGCATGAGGCGGCCAGCAGTTAGAGGCAGCAAAGTAACAGATGTGTCCATCTCCAGGTTGACCCAACTGGGAAGTACCACCATCATTTCTTCCTTTTATTGTATTTTTAAAAATTCTTTGTTATTTTGCCAGGGGACTGGAAGACATATGTCACTTTTCTACCTTAACGGGGCATTTTCTAGTTTGTTTGGATTTATGTCACAAGCTTAATGAGATTTAAATGGAATTTTTGTATGCGAATAATACAGAGGCTTAATGGAAAACCCTCCTCTGCTGTGCTGCTGGAATGCATTTGCATAAAGGTATTTAAATATGAAAGAAAGATCTTGAAGATCCTATAAATCACCAGGCCTGAGCTACACTGGAGCAACACAGGGACTGGTCAGCTTAGTCACAAGTAAAGTACTTTCTGGACAAGGGCCATGTCTTCACTCTTCACATTTCTGTCATAGAAAAACAGCCAAGGTGGGCTGGCCCTGATAGGAGATGGGCAACTGGTCGACCTCTGCATCTCCTATGGAATGTCCAGACCCTGTTGTCACCATTTAAATAGATAACTCTGGATTCCTGTTAGAGGCTGTGATGAACTGACAGCAAATTTGTAGGAGGAGAGTACTCAAGGAAGAAAGAGAGTGAAGTAGGAACTGCTGTGATAGAGATGTTGTTGTCATTATCTTTTTTTAAATAGAAAGTGGTGTCTACTTCTGAGACCACACTGTATGGACAGGTGAATGGAGGCCACTCCTCTAGTTCTCTTTCTGAGCTTACCTCTTTCTGCCACCACCATGGTGTTGGCTCTGCGTCAATGTGCAGCTCTCCCCAGCATGATTCTAAGGACCCTGTGATTTCCTGGCATGGCTCTGGCATGGCTTTGTAGTCACAGTGAGATGGCTTTTCTTACATTGAGTCACCACACTGTTGTCATCATCCTTATATTTAACCCTAGAAATAAAAGGCAAACTGTGACCTAACAGCACTAAATCAGACGGCTCAGTGGGTAAAGGTGCTTGCTGTTAACCCTAAAGATCAGAGTTTGATTACTGGGACTTCTAAGTTAGATACCCAACTCCCAAAAGTTGTTCTATGACCTCCAAATGCATATCATAGCAAGCTCAGAGTGGGGCTCACAATCATCCACATAGACACTGCAATGAAAGGCTTTTTTAAAAAGCCCATTTTTAACCTTTCTTCTATCCAGTGAAGCCTGTTACCCTTTCCTGGAGTATTGAGTTTGGAGTGTCTGAGCTGACCACATGGGTAAGGGCAAACCTCAGCTAATCTTTGCAAATGTCAGTCTGTTGTACAGTGAGTCTGTTCAGGGGACAGAGTGACACCAGGATAGCTTGATGGAATCTGTGCCCTCTGCTGGTTCTCTAGATAAGTAAGAGGCCTTGATTTTGCTTTCCATCTTTATGGAATCTGTATAGTCCTCAGGGAGCAGTATGAAATAAACCTTCCTGGGAAAATGATTTGGAAAGGTAAAAGGACGGTGCTTATTAGCCACATTTGTGCTCACCAAACAAATATCTCAATGGGCTGTGGCGCTGGACTACAGCTAACCCTGTGGGAATTTTGGAGAAATGGAGGGATTGGCATATCCCAGACTGCTATCCTGATATCCTGGATCACAGCAAATGAGAGAGAAAGGGGTCCACACATGCATAAGGAGTAGAGTTGGGTCAAAAGCAAAGGGAAAACAGCCACCAAAGATTGTCTCTATGAAAAAGCTCCATGTTTGCTCTTTCCCATACACATTTGCACTAATTTTATTTTTTACTCTTTATCACCTGTGTGCCTCTTGAACCTGAAATGAGTACTTTACATGGTCTGAGTCCTGGCCCTCCATCTCTTGCACTTCAGAACTTCAGGCACAGACTACAAGGAGAACTGCTCTCTATGTGGTAGGCAATCAATGGGAATGTGACCTGGTTTGTTTTCAGCCTGTCTTCTCTTTATTTCATCACACTGTGTTTCTACCAGCAAGGGTCCCTTCCCCCACCCCCTTTTCTGTTTTTGATGAAAGAAACCATTTCCAAGAGTCTGGCGAAAGTCTCCTATCAAATTGAAGGCCTATAGCAATGGGTAAGGAGGGAGTAGGGAGAGAAGAGAACTGTGAGGAGCTAGGGGTGGGGTTGGGGTAGAGGAGAGCCTGAAGCCCCCAGCATGGGTTTTACAGAGTGGTCCCTCCAGGGCTGACTTTCTCTGTAGCTACAGGTTATCTCTTCTGTTCAGAGTTAGGTCAAGCAGGGTCTTTAAATGGCTGCTTCTTCAGATTTATAACTGTTTTAATTTAACTCCAAGAGCTCAGAGGAACACTTTCATTTGACTTCAATAGAGTATAGCTTTATTAAAGTCAAATAAGAAATGGGAAGGTGGGGGGATTGAACCTGGTGAAAAATGCCAATGGAAATTCTTATTTGAGAAATGACCAGATATTACATGTCTTTCATTTTAATTTATTTCCTAAGCATTGAATGAAATTTTAGGCCCACCCAAGGAGCAAAATAAGATTAGTCTCCTGAACAATAGGCAACTAGTTTTTTTTTTTTTTCAGCAAAATTTGCAGAGATAAAAGTTTAATTATGTCCTAGTTGCTAGCTGAGATTTGGAAATCAATGTGGTTATTTCAATGTAATTCATGGTGGGCTATCAAATGACACAGGGGATCTTTGTACCCCTTCTGTTAAAATATAGCCACCATAAAATAATTAACAATAATGGAGTTGACATTAGATTAATGTAGCTAACCTCAGGTTGGTGGTGGAATTGCTTTTTGAATGAAACAGAAAAAAAAGAGAGAGAATTAAGAGCCGAACTCTGTGAGGGGGAAATAGAAGAAACGTGCCCGGAACGCTGAAGACCTCAGGTTCTTTGTCCCTATGTGGAATGAAATGCCCTAGAACCTGCTTAACACATTCTTTTAGAAGGAATTTCTGGGAAAAACCTAAGAGATTGATCACTTTAGAAGTTTATGTGTATTTTACATACTTTAGACTAGACCCAGGGGTTTATAATACCAGTAGTATTGCAGAAGCTGAGTGATATATTTTGATATATATTGATATATTTTATTTTAAGGAAATACGGAAGAGGGAATATGGTGGAAGTGGTGAGAGTTGGATACAGATGTGGGTTCCCTTAGTCGCTATCCAGCTGAGCCTAAGTATACTCAGGGATACAGTTGTAGGATTAGCAATGGCCAATGTATCAGTTTCCCTTCTCATCCTTGTGATATAGTAACCTGAACAAAGATCATAGAGGAGGAAAGATTTTTTTTCTCTCACAGATTCAAAGGGTGTCAGGATTGTAGGCAAGGCTGGGTAGTTGAAATAGCTTTTCTGATGGTGGCAAGAACTCTCCTGAGGCGTATTCCCATTTTGGTGAGTCCTGAGGCAAAGCCTGCACTGTAACTCTCAAGGTTTTCTCCCAGTGGCTTACATTCATCAGCTAAGCCTTGTGTCTTAGAAGGTTCACAGCAACATAGACAACACCCTGACACCAACAGTGCCAACAGCTAAGGACCAAGTGTTCAAAGAGACAAACCTGTATGAGTGTGTGGGGGGCACTTGCACTCATGATGGGGGATATTTATATTCATTCCATGACACCAATTTAGCTGTTGTAAATGGCTTGGATGATCCAAACTTTCTGGCAGACATCCTGTAGTTAGATGCATGAATCTGCGAAAGAGTATGCTATCATAAAGGGCAGAAGGACCTTGGGGTGGTACTTAGTAGGTGTTCAGATGATCAGGTGGTCTCAGTTTTGAATTTTTTAAGTTATCCCCCCAACCTGTCCCCACTCTTCTTCCTAATTCCTCACCAAACCTCCTTGACTTCTCTACAGATTTCCAATTTCAGGTTTGCTTTTAAAATTTTAGATGTATTTTTTTTCTCTCATTTTTTGGTTTGTTTAACACTTTTAAATTATAATTATACTACTTTCACTTTCCTCCCTTCAGCCCCTCCCAAGTACCCTCCTCTCTCTTCAGATCCTTCTATGCCACCCAACTCTACTCCCATTATTACACACACACACACACACACACACACACACACACACACACACACACACGCACACACACATGCACGTATGTATGCTTGTGTGTATGTATACATGTATATGCATGCATATATATATATATATATATATGTATATATATATATATATATGTGTATATGTACACAGCCAGCTGAGCCTATTTTTTGTTGTTTGTGTATAGATGGTTTCAGGGCTGACAAGAATATTGTTTATTTTCTGTAAACCTTCTATCTGGTTTATGAGTCCATATTTTGGACTCTGAAACTTATGAAATTTGATTCCTCCATAGTTCTGGAAGCAAGTGCTTTAGCCTCAATGCCCAACTGAGAAAATCCCCAGGGACCCAAACAACATAGTGGATCTTGGTAGAAATTCCTTACTCTGGTTTCTTGTTTTAGATTCCTTTGGGCTTTTTGGTTTTGATAAATGCTTGGATCTGCTTTTTTATGTGGCATTTCTAACTTTGTTAGATGTCATTTGATCAATAAGGCGGGACTGCCATGACACACAAAATGAAAAACAGTGAAGCCAAGGCTAGGAATTACCCCCAACAGCTGCACCAGGGGTCTGTGAGTTGTTGGTCCTTAAATGACTCTTATATTTTATAAGTATTTATTGAGAATCATCTCTAATGTCAATCACTTTGGGAGGGGATGGGATGCATTCGTGGGGGAAAAATAAAATTATAATTTCTTTACTAAAGAGTATTCTGTATAGAAACAAAGATGTGTCCCTTGTTTATTTGTTCTTCCTTCTTTCCTTCCTTCCTTTCTTCCTTCTTCCCTTCCTTCCATCCTTCCTTCTTTCCTTGCTTCCTTCATTTCTTTAGAAGTTTGTGTGTGTTTGTGAGCTTCCCACTTGCTAAAGAATCCCATGATTGATAGGTGAATAGAGGACTGGTTGATCTTAGAGCTTCTCAGGATTCTTCTTCCAGTTTTCTGGGGCTAAGATTGCCATACTTGGGGAAGAGGGGAAGGGAGGTGGGGTCTGTGATACTTAGGAAACAAATTGGTAAGATGCAGTAGGAAGAAGGGTCTCAGCAGGGATTGCTTTGTACAGGTTTAGGAAAGCCTATCTTTCTATATGTTTACTTTCTACTTTTTCTAAATCACTTTACTGATGGATTTCTGCATGCATGCTTATAAGAATTAAGACATGTATGAGGCTTCAGGAAATTTCATTAAGAGCCAGAAATGTCCTAACCCTCCTGCGTTCACAGCTGGATAGCAGGTTATTTTTGGAGTGGTGCCACACACTCAGTTCTTTGTCATTCTCTTTCATATGCTTTCCCCAAAAGTGCTTCTGAAGGTACTGTTAGGGCAACCCCATGTCATTATGGTGGGCACCATGGAAACTCCCATCCAGTGGAGTTTCTTGTATTGTTTGCATCTGCAGGTTTCTGTCTACTTAAACCTGGGTTCTTTTATTTTTATTAGATATTTTCTTTATTTACATTTCAAATGCTATCCCATAAGTTCCCTATACCCTCCCCCCACACTGCTCCTCTACCCACCCACTCCTGCTTCTTGGCCCTGGCATTCCCCTGTACTGGGGCATATAAAGGTTGCAAGACCAAGGGGCCTCTCTTCCCAATGATGGCCAACTAGGCCATCTTCTGCTACATATGCAGCTAGAGACATGAGCTCTGGGGGTACTGCAGACACTATTGCATATGCCAGCAAGATTTTGTTGAAAGAACCCTGATATAGCTGTCTCATGTGAGGCTATGCCAGTGCCTGGGAAACACAGAAGTGGATGCTCACAGTCATCTATTAGATGGAACACAGGGCCCCCAATGGAGGAGCTAGAGAAAGTACCCAAGGAGCTGAAGGGGTCTATAACCCTGTAGGTAGAACAACAATATGAACTAAACCTGAGTTCTTGTTCCAAGGTACTGCGGCTTCCTTCCCTATGATCTAAGAGGTATGGGCTATTTTATCTTTCCTTTTGAAAATATATATTTGAATGTTCAAGTGACCAGGCACTGGCTGTCCCAGTGACTGGAGGGATTGTCTGCATGAGAACTTGAGTGTGGCAGAGTGGAGAGTCCGCTATAAATGTCATCTCTATCCCTGCCAAATGGAGTTAGAATTTGACCTCTCACTGGAAATTCTAGAATGCAGAGGGAGCAAAAAGTCTGTCTAGCATCGGCCTCAGAAGCTCACCCCTTGGGCCACCTAGCAGGCCTTCCTTGATAAAAAATAGAAGGATGCCTCCAATGGGGTAACATGAAGAAAAGTGTGTGTCGTTCTCCATATCCTAGCATAAAAATCCCTCAAGTCCAGATTTATCTCTTGGAAACAGAATGATATTCCTATATGAACCTTCGATCGCCTTCCTGTTTTTCTTATATACACATATGTAGTTAACTTGTTTACTATCTTGCTTTAAGAAAAGAAACATCTTCATTTTGAAAAAAATCACCTCTTCTACTGAGGCTTGATCTCTTTGCATTCTTATGTAAAGTTTTTATTTTTAAATTCCTTTGAGATATGATGTTTCTCCCACTTGACTTCTCACAAGCTGTCTATCCTATGAGTAGTCCTCAGTGTAAAACCCTGTGTGCCAAGGCTACAGTCATTCTAAACCAGGGGTGAGAGCGAGGAATCTGATTTTTATTTAATATTCCTAGCGGCTATCTCTTAAGCATCTTAGCATTCTCTGAGATACTCTGCTTTGATTCAAAGGAACATACTTTGAATAAGATAATCACAAATACCCACACATATATAGATAGATGTACATTCATGTACACATACAGATAGACATATGTATATAGATACACAAATGTAGATAGATATACACATTTATAACTACATATGCACACATATACATATATACATAGATACATCCACAAACACAAACACCACACACACACACACACACACACACACACACACACACACACACACACACACAGATACATGCATGTATCAAGCCCATTGCCCATTTTGCAAAAGTCCGGAAACATTGCATCATTGGAGCAATGTATTAAGTACATGTATTAGTTCCGTTTTTGGCATTCCATTCCATGTATGAGATTCCAGTTTGAGATGTCATTCTTATAGTTGATATTATTTATTTTTTACATGTGTGGGGCCTGCCTGCATGTGTGTATATGTATTCACAGGTTTGTGGACTCACATATGTTAGTATGTGAATGTATACATAGATATAAATATGTGCAGAGGCTGGAGGTCAATCTTGGGACCCTTCCTCCACTGCTCTTTACCTTCTATATGGAGGTAGGGTCTCTCAGCTAAACTGGGAATTGAAGTTTTGGCCAGCCAGCTTGCTCCAGTGATCACTTGCTCCTGACCCTTGTGCACTGCACCGGGGTTACAGGTGGGCATGCCTACCTCGATTCTTCATGCTTGCTAAGGATTCAGGCTGCAGTGATCATACTAAGTGGGACAATCACTTCAGAGGATGAGCCATCTCCAGTCCCCTGAAATGGCATTCTTTATTTGCAAGTTCTCTTAGTGAAAGAGCATCCCCTCTCTGTCTCTGGCTCCCCTATTATAAGGCAAAACTATAAATCTCCATATTTGCTTAATAACTTAAAGATATGAGACCATTAAACCCTGCATTGAGTCTTCCTACTGCTCAGCCCCTTACTACCTTTTGTTCCATAAGTAACATAAAGACTCCATCATTATCTTTTTTATTTGAGAGATCTGTCATAGAGCTGTCACTTCCCAGCCTTGCATTTTGCCAAACTTCCTTTAAAATATTTTAACCAACTGAATAGCTCTCTGTATATTTAGCCTCTGTAAGTGTGTGTGTGTGTGTGTGTGTGTGTGTGTGTGTGTGTGTGTGTGTGTGTATGTGTGTGTGTGTGTGTGTGTGTGTGTGTGTGTGTGTGTGTATGTATGGATGATATTCTAAGCCATTGGTTCTCAACCTCCCCAATGCTGCAACCCTTTAATATAGGTTCTCATGTTGTGGTAACCCTCAACCATAAAATTATTTTTGTTACTTCATAACTGTAATTTTGCTACTACTATGAATCATAATGTAAATATCTGATATGCAGGATGTCTGATATGTGACCCTGTGTGTCAATCAACCTCCAAAGGGGTCTCAACCCACAGGTAGAGAAACACTGAATATAAGCCATCCTCCAATATGAACTTTTTGTTCTCCTGACTCTGATGCTGTGGTTATCAGTTTTATAAACAGCATAAAGGGCCAAGGCAGTCAACCTTTCCTTGCTCTACGCTAAGAGACATGCTATGCTCTTGGGAGGTACCTGAAAACCTCAGATGACACAAAAGGTGCCGACCATTTGCAATAATACCATCCATGTACTTTCCCTTGTTATCTGAAAGAGTTAGTAGTTTCCGGGTGAATCTCCATCACTAGTTATAACTTCCCCACAGGAGTTGTAATTGAGTACCTGGAACCGCATCTTCCATCTCTGGGTCCTGTGAGCAATCAGAGCTCCCAGGCTTTGCCTGCCTATACACACTGTGCTTTCAGGAGACTTTCAAAGGATATTCTGAAACGATTTTCTAAGATAGAACCTCACTGGTCAGTGTTTGGTTTTGGACCCCAAGACAAGGAGAAGACCCCAGAGGGGATTTACCTGAGGGAGGGAGCAGCTTGATCTTGGAGCCCAGGACAAGGGACTGAGGTGTATATCCTATGTACCAAAGCAGACCTTGCCTCCAGGTTCTCCCAGAATCCCTCAGTCCCTACCTGGCATACCCTACCCTCAACCTTGAACTCTCCAGCCCAGGAGTTGGGCTGCCTTTCCCACAGAGGCTCTTCCTTATATAATCCAGATATTTTGGTCTTTCTTCTTCTCTTTTCTCTCTGCGTGCGTGTACATGCCCTCTCCTCTCTATCTCCCTCTCCCTCCTCCTTCTCCCCCTTTTACCATGGTGACCTGCCTGGCATTGGTCCTTGGGACCAGTGAACTCTCCCATCTGAGAGCAGCTTCCCAACAAACCTGCCTTTAGTATAATCTAATCTGTCTTAAATTGGCTCTCAGTCAAGTAGAACAGGATGGCATGAATAAACTCATTGTTCATAAAGTGTTTTAAAAAAAAAGGAAATTGGGATGGTGTGGGGATTGAGACCTCAGATATGCTACAGGTGAATTGCTGAGTCCAGTCAACCAAAGAATCTCTGCTCAGTTGTTGCTAAATTTCCATAAAATATGCACCCCAGTCCCCTGTTGAGTAAAATGGAGATTTTGAATATTTATATGCCATCCCAGCAGAGGGACCCTAAGTGACCCATGATTATTTCCCCTTTGCTGGGATAGGAGGACCACGATATACTGAACCACCAAAGCTTGCTGGCTTCACAATAGGGCTGTCTTTCTTACTCCCCTCACCCTCAGGTGCAGCCAGATGGTTTTCCTAGAAGTTATTCTCTAAGAGTTTGCTTGGAAATCCAGGTTCCCACTAGTATCTTTTGCTGCCTATCTAAGCACCAGGCCCTTGGGAGTGCCGAAGGATGGAGCTGGTGTGGGAAGCCTTTGGGCTGTTTTCTGGCTAGGTCTAGAAAAATAGTTGTGTTGGTGGGGTCCCAGCCTATGTTCAAGAAAGACTAAGAGTCTCCCTGTGTGCTCCTCAGAACTGCTAAAGGTGGTATCTGACATCGTCTCTGAGGAGAATCAAGGACATTTACATAATAAAGAAGTTATGAGTCTGCTTCCTACTTACACAGTACATGAGATGTAGCTGGAAGTGAGAAAGTTTGGGTTTTGCTTGGGAAAGAGTCTTTGGGAGTCAGTCTGACTCTTGTCTTTGCATTTACTCCCATGTAATGTTAGGCAAGTCTATAAAATGCGGGGAAAACCCACGAATACTCAGTTAACAGAATCAGCAAGACGGTTAAATGAGTCCATGTTCAGACATTGCTTGTTTGCTCTTGCTGTACCTTAATAATCATTGCTGCTATTATTATTAAAGATCATTCATAAGCTCGGTGATTCAGCAGGGGTTCATAAAGCAATATGTTCCAGCTTGATTATATAGCAAGGTCACTGGATGTAATCACGGGGTACAGTAACACCCACAGTGGTTTGAGTCCCGATTCTCTGCATCTGTAGACCTAGAAGGCCATGCATACCTGCTGCACAGCCTGGCTGAGAACTGGAGATACCACTTCCATGAGGTAGCTGTGGAGAGCACAAAGGCTTGTTGAACTGGGGTTTCTGAGGAAGCACATCCAGGGGTAAGTCTGGTGAGTCAGAGGGCAGAAAATAGAAGGACCACAGAGACTGGCCTAGCAGAAAAGTTGTCTACTGCCCAGTACTCAAATCCTTAAAAATATAAGGAACAATCAGTGCTTACTATAACATGTCTGTGGGGACAGAGCTGGCCACTCCTGCTGTCAGCTTCTCAGGTCCCTATAAAGGTTCTTCTGGCCTTCCTTTCAGCCCTATCTAGTGATCCATCCTCATTTAATCTGATCCCTTCCCTTCCTGCTGAGGGAGCAAGGATGCAGATGGAGAAACTTGGCAGACTTAGCATTCTAAGAAAGAACACATTTTTACTTGTTTGTTTCTTCTTTCCTTTGGAGGATCCTTGACATAGTTCACCGTGTTCCTGTTCTGGGAAGTCACCTTTCTTCTTGTGAAACATGAAGGCATTTCTGCCTCCCCCCACCCCCTGCCCAGCTCATGGTGGGTTTCTGAGGGTTCTGATAGAAGGGCCCAAAAACATGTCAATAGAGTAATTCAAATAAGCTATCAGGACAGGCCTAGGTATTCTGAGGTATTGGCATTTTGACATGCCATGCTCATATCAAGGACAAGTTTACTCACTACATTATCCACAATCCAGAGGTCTATAGAGGGACTCGAAACCATTGTCTATTGAGATGGGTTAAGTTGTTTTGGGACAACAAACAGTTCTCAATGGCTTATCCAGGTGGAGTTGTTTTTTATCCTTGCTGCATGGCCTGCAAGCTCATTCTAGAATCTGTGCTGCTTCCTGCCGTTCTCCCTGTAGGACCCAGGCTGGAAGATGGTTCACTGAAAGTAAAGTAATGGACAGGCAGACAATTACAGAGTCCTACATCTTCACGGAGGATGGCTTCACGAGCACATCGGCCTGGGCTGTTTCCCTGCTTCCTCAGACTCCCCAGCAAGAAGGTCAGGAAGTTAGATCGTCCACTGAGGAAGGAGGCAGGGGAAGGGCAGACAGACGGGGGTGGAGCTGTCACAGAGATGCTTGACTCCATGCAGCTCAGTGAGGATGGAGTCCTGGCTGTCACAAGTCCATCTGTCCGTCTGTCTGTCCGTCTGTCCCTCGGCAGAAGCTCCTTCTCCTCAGTGTCTCACTGAGCACTCTCCCAAACATAAGCTTTAAAACAAATTCTCAACTTGATGCAATGGGGTAAACAGACCCCATTATTAACGATGACTACTAGCCAAACTCTTCTAAAAATCATGTTTCTATTTTGTCTGATTTTTTTTTCTAGAATTTCCCCAGAAGTATTCGAAGAGTTGGACAGAAATCTGAGTAGTTTTTTTTTTTTTTTTTCCCCTTGACTTTGAAAGCAAATGAGTAGACTTTTTGCTCTAGGCCATGGCTGTTTTCCAATCGGGTGGGGGCTAGTCTGAATTTTTATTTGTGTCTTTGCTGCCTGTCTGTCTGTCTGACTGTACCTTGCTTGGAATGATCTGCCTATGTTGGTTAGAGGAAGCATGGAGAGATGAATGAATAGAAAAAATCCAGTCAACAGCGGCTTTACAATGCCCACTTCAGTTCACCTCCCAAGTGCTTTGGAGGAATGTATAAATCCAATCTGAAACTGTTTTGATTTAAGAAATAAAGTAAGACTATTGCGTTTTGATATCAGATAGGGAAACCACAATTATCATGTAGTTGTTTGGATTAGGTGAAGACTGGGCTACATCTTTGCCTGGAGTGTTATCATCGAGATTCGTGTATATGCCCATGGACCCACGTCCATGTTAGGGCCGACTTGTGTACCATTTATCACGTAAGTTTCTTATGTACAAGCATTCTAGAGAATATCTGTTGATGGGATTCTCTTTTACTAATTATTTGAAGTGTTCTTTCTGAAAGGAGCACATTTCTGAAAGAGGGAGAGGAAGTCTTAGGAGCTTAATTCTGAGAATTAGGTCTGAAAATCAGGATCCTTGTGTGTGGATTAGTGAGGACTTCATTTAGCATTCAGCTTGTGAGGCAAGTGTAATACGTGAAGTGTGCTCCACTCGGCCAGCCCTTATTTCAATTGTAGTTCAGTCTCTCACTATTTTTAAAAGCTGGTTCTTCCTCCTCATCCTCCTCTTCTTTGTCTTCTTCTTTTCTTCCTCTTTCTCTCTACCTCCATCCTCACCCCTCCTCCTTCTGCTTTCTCCTCCTCCCTTCCTTCTCTCCTTCTCCATCCTCCCACCTCCTCCTCTTCTTCTTCTACTTCTTTGTCTTCTCCCTCTCCTCTCCACCTTCCTGCTCTCCTCCTCCCCCTTTCTCCTCCTCCCCCTCTTTCTTTCCTCCTCCCTCCTTCTTCTCCACTTCCCTTCCCCTTCTTCTCTTCTCCTCCTTCTCAATATTATTATATGCCTTGAACATTTCTTAATCATCCTTCTTTACTTCATGTGAAATGTTCTTTCGAAATGCAATCACACAGCCCTACATAGGATACCTATATCAACCTCACCCCCATAAAGCTCCCATAAAGAGAACATTGGGGAAGGAAGAAGGGCTGGAACAAATGTAAGAGCCAGAGGATGTGGAAGATTGCTATGGACAGCCATCTTCTGGGCATGGCAGGCCCACTGCACTCATGAACTCACAGCTGTTATGGTGATCTACACAGGATCTATCAATAAGATCAGTCACAATCCAGTAGGCAGAACTGCTCAGACTTGATGGTTAGCAAAATCAGATGACAGGAGGAGAGAGAGAGGAGCATGCTGAGGATGCCTGGGGGAAGACGTAACAGAGAGAATCGAGAGTGCATATGATGAAGATATATTCTCTACATATGTAAAGTGGCCAAGGAATAAATCAAAGATATTGTATTAAAATTTTTAGTCATGGTTCTGCAACACCCACTCAGGCCAGAGACCCCTCCCTTCTAGTGCTAGGTTTGTTATAACCATTGTTTCTGTATTGGGGTCAGTACCCCAGTGTTTCTGAATATGGCTGTGTTAGCTTTTCCTCTCTGCTTTGGGCCATTCCACACAGTCAGGTCTGAATGAGAGCCCTTACAGTCCCTGCATACATTGACATACAGGGCAAATAATCAATACCAGAGCCAGGACCTTCTTACTTTGTCCCCTGACTACCGGCTTTTGTCAGGTTAGAAACACATTGCTACTTAAAGAAGGGAATGCCTGTATTGACCAAATAAAGATATGTAACAAACTGTATTTTCAACTATTGTAAGCTCCAAAAAAAAATTCAAACAGACTGAAGTTAGTTAAGAATGCTTATTTCTTACTTCACAATGGACACTGTGTCCTTCATGGGCCACCCCATGGATGAGATTTAACATTCTCAGGCCCCTCTTTAATTACCAGCTGGTAGAAGCCAGTGGAAAACACAGGCTTTGATGTATAAAATAACCAAGAACTGGGGTATGGAACCTTTTAAAGCCCAGAGTTTAATCCTGACCAGCCAGGAGCAAGCCTGGAGACCCTCTTACAGAGGAGAATCAACACAAGCATGCTTGCCTTTTGAGGCACAAAATAAAAGAAACCTATACAATTTGTGTGGCATAGTGTCCCAGAAATCAATTATGTAATTTTGTACAATCATATCAGGTAGAGTATCAGCCCATTAGTGAGACTCAGAGCTTTCAAACCTAATGGAGACTATTTGACATTCCTAGGCCAGCTGCCAAAGGCCCCTTTCCAATTGCCAACGTGACAATTATTGACACGGACACGTGCAGGCAGGGAAGGGTTTTCAAGAAAATAATGTCAATAATTTTCTACTGTGTTTTTAAGCTAAAAATCAGTAGAGGGTGAGTGACTAGAATCCTTATGGAATCCATAGCTATGAATCCCTTGAGACTTAGAAAAGAAATCTATACTGTGAGGAGCAGCGAGGAGCAGAGTGTGGGAACAGGACTCCATGTGAAATCCAATTAGTTTGGATACAGGGAGCTGGGTTGTGTGTTAGAAGGAGCTGGAATTACTCTGACCTACAGATTAAGCCCTCAAGGGTCCTCACGCCTTCCATCCTGCATCTTACCACCAGGCTGATCTTTGTAACTTGAATTTCATCTCCTCCCTCAGCCTTGAAACCTACAGTAGCCACTTTCAATGAGCACTTCAGCTGCCATCTTAGGATTTGGGTCTATTGTCTCCTTATCTAGTCTTTTCATGGATCCCTCAGAATTCTTATACAGGCCATGCTTCTCTTTGGATTCTTATACTGTAACTTCACACTGAAATAGCCTCTTCATTTGCTAACTCCATTCTGCCTACTCTCTGAAGACATACTTGAGTCCAATTGTCCATATAATTCATAACAATCCTTGACTTCCTCCTCCAGGAGGTCAAAGACTGTAAGAAGAGTAATCTATGTATTACACACACACACACACACACACACACACACACACACACACAAATATATAAATATATATATATATATTTATATTTACATTTGGTGCCTCTATATTTATCGGATAGATCCATATATAAAAATCTATGTATGCCATGAATAAGGAGTTGTCTGCCCACAGATGAAAACTATGATTTTTATTGTAAAATTTAATGACTTTTTATTAAAAAATATAAAATTAGATGTATTTGTTGTTGTTTATGTGTACACACCACAGCGTGCCTGTGGAGGTCAGAGAACAGCTTGGAAAGTCAGTTCTTGCCTTCTACCGTGTGTGTGTGTGTGTGTGTGTGTGTGTGTGTGTGTGTGTCCCAGGAACTGAACTCAGATCCTCAGGCGTGGATGCAACTGATTAACCCCCTGAACCAGCTTACCTGCTCCTTAAAGATTTTTATTTAGAGAAAAATAGAATCTGCATGGAAAGCACCAATGCTGTATGTTACAGGCAATGAATGACTCTGATGTCTACAGGAATTGAGAATCTATGGCAAATTCATTTAGATTCTCAAACAGAGATGTGGATTATGGGCCTCTCTGACTCTAGAAATCAAGGAGAGCCACATTTTCTCTGTTTCTAGCATCCTGTGCTCTCTCTTTCTGTGAAGTCTCCTGATACTTAAATCACAAGAATACTAGTAATCAAACAACCAGGGAACATGGAAAATTGGGCTAGAACTGCCTACATGCCTGGCTTCTATTACTCTCTTCATACCCAAGGTCTCTACCCACTCTCCCAAGCAAACTAAGATGCATTAAATTTCAGTTGAAGATACTGACCTGCAAAGATATTAGCTGCTTTGTCCAAAGCTATTCAGCTGGTAAATAAGACCTAGGACCTAGCTCTTTCTGGTGCCAGCTCTCCCTCTCTCAGATCTTGTATTCTTTAGCTTTATGCTGTGTGTGTGTGTCTGTGTGTCTGTGTGTCTGTGTGTGTGTGTGTGTGTGTGTGTGTGTGTGTGTGTGTATGAGAGAGAGAGAGAGTAGGTCAGAGGATAACCTCAGCTGCTGTTTTTCAAGTGCCACCTTTCCCTTGTTATTGAGACAATGTCTCTCACTAGTAAGAGAGTTGACAATTAGGGCTGTGCTGGCATTCTATGCCTACCCATGACTGGAATTACAAGCAAGTGCCAGCATACCCTGCAGTTTTTAAATGACTTCTTGGAATTAAACTCAAGTCTTCATGCTTGCAAGGCAAATTCTTTATCAATTGGACAATCAACCCAGCCTCTGTGTTCTTTCACCTTCTGCCACCTTGGTTTCTCATTGCTCACCCATCTTCCTACCTCCACAAGGCTGCCTCAGGCATCCTCTTCTTCCATGTTGACATCAGTCATATATTATGCAATTAGAGCCTGCTTTGACATAGGATTCTGTTCGCAAGACTGGCCCTGGCTATCTGGGGTTGGCATATACTGACCACAGTGCCTCTACAGTGGCCTGCACTGGGAGAGTGCTCAGATTTCTTCAGTCCAGTCATAGGCTCCAAACAGTTGATTTTGGGGGACTGGTTATGGGCTAAAATGATTCCCTCTGTGTCCAAGAGAGAAAAAAATGAGTAAATACTGAAGACAGTCTATAGCTACAGCTCTGACAGATAGGATGAGGTGGGTTAACTATCTGCATGGTCAGCTTAGAAAAGTGAGGCCCACCAGAGGGGGCTTCACTTATGCTGAGAACAGCAGGATCTGAGCACTTCTCTTAGCAATGTTCTTTGTTTTCTTGTGCTTTTCTTAGGACAAAGTAAGATCAGTTAGGTTCCTGATTATGATGTAAAACTTTTCCAGGGGGTAGCTCGGTGGGCACTGCCCAGATACGGCTCCAGGCAGCCTCATTCTTTTAATGGTGTTCACTATTTAGAGAATTAGGCAATCAATACTTTTCCTCACATGACAATAAGCTGTAGACTGTGAGATGAGGCATGGTGGTACTTTATTAAGTGGATAATCATGGAGAGTTATGTAACTCATCTATTTTTCTTTTTACCTTGGGTTCTTGGAAATCTAGAGATCAATTTTATTACTCAATAATATTTCAAAAATCACACTTAAACTAGGTTTTTGGTACATTTACTGCTCTTACTGAGATTCATGAATAAATTGATACAGTCAATAGATAGTGCTATTTTCTGGCCACAGTAGGATGCTCATTGTTTAAATTTAAGGACCTTTTCTCCCTTAAAGAAAACCAGTTTGAGTTATATTTGCAGTGTGACGTATGCAGCTCTTTTACCTATAGCCTCCAAGGAGGGAAGAGTGTGCCAAGAGCACGGTGGGCAACACCATTCATTCCCTAGGCAAAGGGTTTGCAGTGTATGAGTGGAGACATCAAGCTAACCACAAGCAAGCAGGCATGAATCCATTTCTTCACGCTCTTGACCATGAATGTGACTTGATCAACTGTCTCAAGCTCTCGCTGCCATGATTTCCCTGCCGTGACTGACACTTGGGATTGTAAGATGAAATGAACCCTTTCTCTGTGAAGTTCCCTTTTGTCAGGGCATTTTACCATGTCAATAGACATCAAAGTCGGGGAGCAGGTGACCTAATATGATTTGTGATTTTATTGTTATTACTACACAGGGCTATATAATGCCTTTGACATGCATGTTTGTAATCAACTTTGAACATATTTCCCTTTATGCTCCCTTTCTCTCCCTCCTCCTCCCTCGTCCCATGAGCCCCTTTTGAGTCCAGTTTCACTTTTACTTTCAAGTCATCTGTGCAGTTTTATGTATCATGTCAATACATGATTTATATCTGTAAAGTCCAGGACTCCAAAAATGAGAGATAACATGTGGCATTTGACTTTCTGGGGTGACTTAATCTGCCTAATATGATTATCTTCCATTGTATCCATTTTCCTCGAAAAGGATAGGACTCCACTCTTCTTCACGGTGAGAAAAACTGCATCGCAGGATAGTGGTTTTTGATGACAGCCTCTAGGGAACATGTAAATGTAGATGGTGTGGTATCCAGTAGATGAGTGATACCGGAAGAGGAAGGGCAGCCATGCTTGATCATGGAGCATAGTGTAGCAGCCAGGATCCTTCAAGACTGGGGACGGTAAGTCAGGCACCACAATCACAGTCAGAAGTGCAAGCTGAAACAAGGAGGCCAGGATTTGCTCAGCAGAAGCACTGCTAGAGACTGTCTTAGGCAACATCCTGTTGTGGGACCTCCAGGACCCTGTGCATAAATGAGGTAGTGAGACTCACTAGGTGAAGAGTCCAAGAGGGCAGGAGGCTCTGCATCAGATGGCTATAGGTGTCCGTGTTATAGAATTGCTTATTTGCTTATTTGCCTGTCTTTCCTTACTTGATTTCCTTGATAATGTTATCTTCCTAACAGCCAAGTAAGGCATAGCATCACTTGGATGACAACCATACACATGGGAACTCATCATTATTTTCCCATTTTTGTTTCCCAAGTGTCTTCTTGAGCTTACACAGCCATGTGATGTGCCCACAGTGAAGTCCTGGTCTTTGAAATGAGAGAGCCAGACAAGGTGATGTGTAAAAATATTTCTGTGCCCTTCAGTCCTATAATTCCATTGTTCCACTAATCTAGAGTGCCAGAAATAGACAAAACCCAGCTAAGGGAAAGTGTCAGTCAGCGTGGGCTGCTCTAACAGAATACCGTAGCTTGTAGCTTCAACAGGAAACACTCATTCCTCACTCAGTAGACTAAAAGCCAGTGGCAAGGAGTTAATAGACCAGGCACATACCGACGTCTCCCTTCCTAGTGTGTAGACATCTTCACGTGAACCCACAAAACCTCGAGAAAGACCCTGCCTCTCTCTGGTTTTTCTTATGAGGACACTGATTTACACTGATGGCTTCACGGGCCTCACTGCAAATGCCACCATACAGGGAGCTGGCAATCCTGTCTAGGAAAGAGAATAAGAAAACCAAAGCAGAATGAGGTCAATGTGAAGGGGTAGGGAATAGATTATTTGTACATTTTTGACCTTAGGCATGGTGTGCAACCAATCACCTTACACCGTATTTTCCAGACTTGGAGCTTGAATGTGAATCCTCCTTTCAAACTGAGTGAGTGTGGTGGGCATGTGTGTTTGTGTGTGAGCATGCATGCTTGCCTCCTCTGTGGCCAGTCCTTAGTGAGTGCTGTAGTTTTGACTGGAAACCCAACACCAGCCCTCTAAGTTATAAGCCCTCTGGTGGTTGCTAGAAAATGCACTGGGAAAGGGCAGACCCTACTGACATTGACCTTTGCCATTTAATTCCGACTACAGAATACTCCAGGTCGCTGTTCCCTGTGACTGGTAGGTGCCGGCAGATTCTGTATGTAGGGAATGGGGGACAGAGCCAGCAATTTAATTCTCTCATACTTAGAGCGTCAGAAAACCTCACCAGAACCAAAGGATATGAGACCTTAATTCTCTGAGTGCCGAGTTATCTGACTCACGCTGTTTCAAAGATTCAGGCTCATGGCCTAACCTGATAACAAATTCTTTCCATTAAGAAATTGCTGTCTCCAGTGAGCCTGCCTTTTGAAGCAGTTCAGAGTGCAGATGCCGGCAGAATGATGGGAGTGCCCATGAAATGGTTGCAGCCAGATCAGACCACCCAAACAAAAGCCCAACACAGCCCCATGCTAGGAACAGAATGTAGGGGAGACCATCACACTCTTTGGAGCCAGGGAAGATGATAGAGAGAGATTTCCTGGTGTATGTTTCACCACAGGATTCGGGAACCTGATTTTCCGGGTGATGTACCATTAGTGAATCTCTAGAGAACAGCAACAGACACGGGAGAAAATGCTCACTGGCAAGCACACACAGCCCCCATGTACCAGCACGGCTGTCAGCCCAGCGGTCATAGAAATGCCCTGACGTCATGAACATGTAACAGTAAGGCGGATATAACTGTGTGAAGCACTTGCACTTTTTGCATGTATTTAGAGACATGTGCCTATTCAGCTTTGTCTGGATTTCAGAGTTGGGACAGTTGGGGTGTGTGGGGTGGACTTGAGGGGAAGGAGGTATTGGGAACAAGGGAGGAAGAAATTGCCAGCCACGCACCCTTGGGATCTTTCAGAGTGGCATTCTTCTGGAGTTTTGCCTACAGCACATTTTCAAGCTTATGTATATCTGTTCAGGTTTTTCTTTCTCCTTTTGGTAGGAGCAATGCCTGAACATTTCCTACCATCCTACCACTACTTGATTACGAACTTTCTCTTCTGGTTCAGTAGCCGGATGCCAGGTCTGTCATGCAGGCTAGGTTTTGCTGGGGACCTTTGGAATTCAGTAAATTTCTGCCCTCTGAAAACCATAGATATCCTGGAAAAAGGGGCGCCATAGGTTGTGGTTGTTTTTATTATTTTATTTATTTATTTTTTATTTTCAAGCTCACTGGGGGAAAGTGGACTTTCAAGGTTATAGCCACAGCAAAGGATTGTCACTCCGGACTTTTATCTACTTCCGAAGGACTGCGTGGCTTTCAGCTGCCATCAAAAGCACTACCGTTCATTCAGACTCTTTCATCGTTTTAAATAGTCCTCCTGCCTTTGTTGAAGTTTTCTGCCTTTAGAGAGATGGGGTCAGACCCGTTCTGACAGTGGAAATAAAATGGGGAGGAGAAGCAGTTACCTGCGCCCTTCCCGCTCAGAAGCCCAGGCATAGACAGCATTGTCCTTTATTTTAGAGAGAAAGCTACAGTTTGTCTACCCTGATCTCTTAAGACATGTCTTAAAAAAATACACTTTTATAAAAAATAGAAAATGTTAAGAAAAAGGTCTGTGCTAATATATATATATTTCAACAAGTTTTTAGAGAGAAAAATGATCTTTAAATTGTCAGAGAGAGAGAGCTGTCCTGGTTCTATTATTCCTGTGTAACAGCAGGGTACAACAGAGCTTAAGATTTAAGGCAATTTTGACACCTGAAAGCGGAACTGCACAGCTTTTAAACCCAAAGAGGATTCGGCCTGCTCACTTATTACTTTCCTCATCTTCAAAAGGACAATGTCTGGTGTTTAATCTCTGGCTTCGCAGGAAGCCGTGGGACGTTATTGACTTTATGAGCACTTCAAGTACACAGTCAGGCAGCAGAGGGATGCGGCTGCACTGGGGGCCGTGAGTTCAAATTCTCATCTCTTTGTGGCATTCTCCTTTCTGTTCAGATGGAATGAAAGAGGGCAGACCAAACTGGAAGGACTGCCTTGCATTTAGATGGCAGTCTCTGCCTTGAGTCCCAGGCACCCGAAGCTCGTTGGCGGAGGAAGAACCCTCCTTTCTGGTCCTGTTATTATTTTTGTATCTGACAGCTCCCTGGGTTCTGTTAGATGGTATGTTCTGCCTTCCTGTAGCCCCTGCGAGCTAAAATAATGAACAAGCAATTAAATCTCATGCTTGAGGGCCTGTGCTGATTGCTTGCAGGAGAGGCAGGCCTGCCTTGTTCACTCCCCACCCTGGCTCTGTCTCCCTGGGAGGAAAAGCATTGCTGTCGGCCTGGGGTGGGTGCTTGGTTGCTAGAAGCAGGGGCCCAGTAGCTAAAAGTGGTCTTTGAGTGGGTGGGAAAGAGTGTTGTTTCTCTCCCTCCCCCTCCCTCTTCCCCCTCCCCATCTCCTTCTCCCCCTCTCCCTTTGCCTCATTACTTCTCCCTCATCTTCCCTCCCTCCCTCATCTCTGTCTCTCTTTCTCCCCCTTTGTCTCTTTCTGTCTCCCCAGTTTGCTGCTCCTCTCCCTTACCTTCCGCCTCTCTCTTCCTTTCTCTCTCTCTTTTCTCTCTCAGTCTCTGTCTTTCTCTGTCTTTCTCTGTCTCTGTCTCTCTGTTTCTGTCCCTCTCGAGAGTGCGTGCATGCATGTGTGTGTGTGTGTGTATGTGTACATGCATGCTTACATGTGCTCTCAAGAGCATAAACATGTATGCATGTGAAGTCAACTTGATGTGTTGGTTCTCAGCTGTCTACCTTGTGTTTTGAGAGGGGAATCTCTCCCTGAGATGCAAAGTTCCCCAACACCTCAGTGCTGGATGGAGTTCCTAGCAAGCTGGAACCATCAGGCTGGCTTCTCAGATAAATTCTGGAGGTAGTTAAAGTCCTCTTGTTTACAGGAAAATGTTTTACTGGCAGCTAACTCTCCACTTCCCTCCTGAGATATCTTAGGAAAACACAGTAGGCATTATCATTCTTCTTTTCGAATAATGTCCTCTAACAAATCCATGCTTGCTATGACCACCGTTAAAACTGGTATCTTGGATTGGGTTGTAGACTGTTCTCTTTTAGCTGGTGGAGGTGAGGGTGTTGTCTTTCTGAGTTTCTTATTCATGCTGCTCAGCTTTGGTGAGAGGCTGTTGGGAACAGTGCTAAAACCCCCAAGGTCATGCAACTAGAAGTAAACGGTAGAGACAGAGATGGATCTGAATAACTTATTGGAGGACTGAGCCTTTTAAACTTTACTATTAACCAACCTCCATCTTAATTCAAAAAGGAATTAATAGTTTAATAAATAACTCCCTACAGATTGAGTAGAAGGTACTGATATTTTGCTGGGATTTCCCCCTTGGAGATGTAGATAGCAAATTATACTTTGGTATTGTTTCCTGCCTTCTTGATCTTTCAGGCTTCCATGAAGGCTGCCAAAATAAACATAGCATCATATGAGAGCACATATGATAAGATCCAGCATACAAAATATCTAAAAAAAGAGAAGAAGGTAGCTTGCTGGTATTTCATAAATGCTGTTCTGGGGAAGGAAAGTCAAACCAAAGTCCATGGGATGGCTGAGACGGAGGAAGGAAAGGGGATGCATAGAAGGTAAGGCTGGTGGTGGGTAGACAGGGCCAGACTGCTTAGGGTTGCTTTGACAGGAAGAGCCCTACAGAACTGATGACTGGAAGTAAGCAGAGAGGAAACAACATGATGTCTGCATATGGAGAAAGGAGTAAGCAGGGTGGATGGGTTAGAAAACATAACTCAATGGACCAGGGTGTTGAATGGACATGTAGCAATAAGGCATATAAGGTGTTTACTGGAGGACAGTTGGGGCTTGTCATGGCCAGAGTTGGGGGGCAGATATGAGTTGGTGTCAAAGATGACCTGTTTTTGGTTTCTTGCTTGCACATCTGGGTGGATAGGGTAACACTACTGAGATGGGCTGGACATGGTGATGCACACCTTTAAAACTAGGTCTCTGGAGGCAGAGGCAGGAGGATCTCTGTGAGTTTGAAGCCACCCTGATCTATATATGGAGTTCCAGGTCAGCCAGGGTTACACAGAGATACCATACCCTGCCTCAGAAAACAAACAAACAAAAGAATGGACACTGCTGAGATGATGCTCTGGGGATGCCTTTCTCATTCAGGGAGTGTCTGAATTTCATTTAGACCCATGGAAGGTGAGAGACCCAGTGTGGGGGTATAAGAAAAGACAAAGACCGTTATGCATGTAAGGGTCTGAAGTTCATCTGAAAGCCTGGAGGACTCTGATAAGAGAGTCTGCCAGAGTGAGTCAGCTGTCCAGTAGAAAAGCCATGAAGTGGAAATGGGAGATGGTGGGACCACGACACCATAATGGCAGCATGCATGAAGTAGTGTATTAGGAGAGGCGAGGGCAACAGGTAATCCTGGGAGTATGGGGCACCAAGGTGGGAGAGGGAACATTGGTAAGAAGGTCCAGGTGAGGGGGGGATTCTTCGGAGGCCACCCAGGCTAGACCCTCAGTCACCCTTTCCATGCTCAGAAGTATTGTGAGGCCATCCCATGGACCCCAGCTCAGAGAGCTTAAACCCCCTGCTGCAAATCACACAGTAAGGAAGAGGCAGAACGGGATCCGAATCAAGTCCTCTAGGTCCACCGTCTTCCCTGGACTCTCTGTATCTTTATGCCTTTCCATTTAATTCATTTTCTAGAAAAGGGACGGGATAATGGATGGCATTTTGGTTTGTTAAGGAACTACGATGAGAACAAGAATAACAAAGGGCATTGAGTGGAGTCTTATAAAATGATTAAAGGTTTTGAATATATGATAAACAGGCTTTTAAGACCCATGGATCTGACCCCTTATGAGACTGTTTATTTCATGACTGACAGATCAGCTAAAACAATTGCCGAGGGACTGCATGCATCTTCTGCTTCAATTACTTTCAGGGCCAATTTGCTAAAGATGATTTTTCTGAAGTTAGCCGATGTAATTTGAAACCAGAATAGGTAAAATGCAGGCCAATCATTGAGGATGCATGCGGAATATCACAGAGGGGGCTAAGAGAATTAAATGGAATGGGGGAGTTTTATTTCTCCCATCTTTATAAAGACCGGAAATTGAGGCAAATGGGTCAAATGAATGCTGGCTGACTGCAAAGGCAGTCCTAAGAAAATGACATAGAAATTCACCTTCCCCAGATCACATAGACAGCAAGAAAATGGAAACCCAGATGTGGCTTGGACTTGAGGGTCTGAAGTATTCTGGTGTTTCTGGTACTGGGCATGTATCATCCAGTGGGTCTCACTTGGTGGCTGGGAAATGTCACAATGACACAGGATAGTGCTGACAAGGTCTTCTGACAAGGGGGATATTTAAACAGGCCAGGAAACAAAGTCTTGAAAATACCTGAGCCTGAAGGAGACCTTCAGCTGCATTGGATGGTTATATTTTGAGGGTCTTATATGTCCTGGGCTATCTTTGACTTTCTACCATGGTCTCTGATGTTCCAGTGAACAGATGCCTCCTAAAAGCATGGGTTTCTTTCTTTCTTTCTTTCTTTCTTTCTTTCTTTCTTTCTTTCTTTCTTTCTTTCTTTCTTTCTTCCTTCCTTCCTTCCTTCCTTCCTTCCTTCCTTCCTTCCTTCCTCTCGTTCTTTCATTCTTTTGTTCTTTTATTCTTATCACAGACTGACTCTTTACATCCTCACACCCTGGATTTCAGTTGCCTGGACCACAGTAGATATTAAGTAAACACATTAAAAACTGAAGTAGTAAATGATCATCAGGGAACTCAAGAATTAAGAAAGCCAGAGAAGGGGGAAGGAAAATGGCTTTGGTCTTTGAAACAGAAGAGAGGAATGGAGGGAGGGAGGGAGGGAGGGAGAGAGAGAGAGAGAGAGAGAGAGAGAGAGAGAGAGAGAGAGAGAGAGAGAGAGAATGAATTTGGCTTGAATGTGACCCTCAGAGCTGAAATGACTCTGTCATAAAAGAATTCTAGCCTTCAAGATTAAACTTTAAGAGGGGCTCATATGGTAAGGAAAACACCATTATGTACCCAACATGGCTAGGCTTGAGGCCAAGAGCTCAGCTGAGCAACATACTATGGCAGAAACAGCCAACAAGAGGCAACAACTATCAAAATCCAGTTTTTAATCATGCTAGCTTACCTCAGCAGTGGGATATGCTGCCACTCCATGAAATTTAGTCTTAAGGCTTCCACAAGTGTCAGAACCTAATAAGTGCTTGAAGGATATAGAGTGTACAGTAGTTAAATTCAAGAACTCAGTGGGAGATGCCCAGCAAATGAAGGGAAAGACTATTCTCATGGGGAGGTCGGTCCTTGTAGCTTGGCTTCTTCTCATCCTTCTTTCATTGTTGTGGGTCCTGGGAATGGAACATCCTAAACCTGAGTGGGGCAGAAAGATTGTAAGGACAATGGCAGATTGTCCACATTATAATGGAAGATTGTAAGGCAATGGAAATCTTCATCAAAACACATCTGTGGGTACAACAAGGCCATGGCACACCCAGGCTCCATACCTGCACAAGATCAAATCAGCCAGAATTCTATCATAGATGGCAGAAAGATACATGAAGTTCCACCACTAACTGAGGAGCGACTGGCCAGTGTTGGTTTCTGACAGTGTGAGAATAAGTTTTGTTCAGGGGTGTGACTCCAGAGAGATGGCACCTGCTCCAGTCGAGGATGCTACATCCAAGCCGCAATGACTGTACCAATTAGACTCAGTGGGCTTAAAAACAAAGCAGGTGAGGTAGGGAGAGGAAAGGGAGAGCGAGGGCAGAGAACAGATGTGGGGAGGTATTGGGGGCGGATTTGATCAAAACATGTTATATCGATGTACAAAATTCTCAAGCAATTAAGCAAAATAAAAACAAATCTGGTCAACAGTGGAAATTGGAACAAAAAGTCAAACAAGAGATTGCCAGTTTGGTTTGCTTCTTTGGAACAATGACTCTATTTTCTAATATACCCCTTGTCACTTCTTATGCATTGATATTCTTTCAGGCTTGATTTTTTTCCCCTGATCTCACCTAGGATAGACATCATCCTCAGAAAATGGCCTTCTGATTTTCCTGAAGTTCAGAGGAGTTGCAGGGGTTCCTATGTTTGCCTGTCCTTTGTGGGTCAAGCAACACTCTGGTTTAAAAACTTTACCTGCCAGGGGCATTAATTAATTAACTACCTAATTATATTAATTAATTAAAGAAGTATCATTATAATTTACTGAGATCTACATAAATTAGATGGTTGAAAGAGTTGGTTTTTTTTTAATATGTTCAGCTTTGTGGTGCACAGCCTAATGGATTTCCAAATTGGGAAAGATGCAGAGCAGAGTCATTATCCTACAGTTTAGTCCGTGAATATCAGAGTAGTGGCAGCACGTGATCTATAGGCTTTAGAACGTGCTCCTGCAGATCAGCTTTTGTGTGGACTTCTGATTCCACGTTTTTAATGGTAAGAATGACGTTTTCTGGGGCTGGAGAGAAGACTCAGTAGTTAGAGACCATTGGTAACTAATCATAAACACAAAAGTTCAGATACAAGCAAATGCTTCAAGACCACCCATGTTGGCAGCTCACAAATGCTTATAACTACGGCCTCAATGTATCTGATACTCTCTTCTGGTATCTGGAAGCTGCCACCACTACACACACACACACACACACACCCACACACACACACACACACACACACACACGCGCATGGAACCATGCACACACTTAAAAATCTTAAAAAGCAGTGATGGTTTATGGTTTTTCTTCAGCATGTGGGAAGAAATGAAAAGTACGAAGTACTCCATTCTCTGTACAAATTGAGAAGCAAAAAGCCTGGCTGGGTATCCAGCTTGGAGTTAGACAGTTGTATGTCTCTCTGACCTCTGTCTGACAAGTATACAAAGCCTCCTCAGTCTATAAAATGGGACTCTCCCCAAAGGAGTCTGTGTGGGAGACTCATGTAAGGTACATAGGCGATATGTTAACCGGTCTTGCAGAATGCCCACCCCTACTACACAGGAGCATGGAGTATCACTGGTTATTTTTGTCTCATTTCCTGCACTATCCAAGCTTGTTTCCAGAATGTAATACACATCTTTTGTTTGTCTCCTTAACTCAGAATGTGGGAACTTTTATCCTTTCTGTATGACTGTCTCCCAAGATTTGCTGGTGCTGTTGAAAACAGGATGGACCTCAAAAGTGTTTTCAGCTACGTTATCAGACAAAGATGAACAAGTGAAGAGTGCAGTTTGGATGCCACAGAGTACAAAGATTGCAACATGGTGTCACAACCTTTTCAAAGACAGTCGTGTGCCTGTGAAATGCATTCCCCGGCCATTTTCTTATTCAAAATAAACTTTCAGGCTCCAACAGAGGTCTATAGTTGGTGTTTACCTTGAAGAGACTTTTAATTCTTTGGGATAGCTTTGAGAGTATCCCAGGACTACACCATACCCACGTCTTTCAATCATTAACATCCTTTACACAAGAATTCCTGTGCTCCTCATGTTGATTTCGCCTACACTGATCATTGGTTTGCCATGAATGCATCCAATCTATAGTGACTGATGAGCAGAGGCATCTTTACCATAAAACACACCGGACCTTAATGAAAATGTCTGGTGGCTTTTGTGGGACTCAGGCTTGAGCAGATGTGTAGAGCTAAGGTGACAGTCAAGGTCTAGATATTATTTTTAGCCTTGAATAGTCTTGTAGTCTGGCCTTCCTCCCATTAGCTTCCTGAGTGGGCTGGTATAAACCCATTTTTTATATCTCCCTTGTTCCCGTTTTCTTGTCAGCAGTATTCAACTAGCAGTTAAAATTTCAGAGAAAAGTGTAGGTAGAACCCAGTTGGTACGAGGTTGGAACGTTCCGAGCCTCTGGCTTCCTGTGTGTGCCTTTTTTCTTCTCTCTATGCACATCTTGGCTTTCTAGTGATTCAAACTCCGTCTAAATGTTGCTACTTACCCACCTGTCAAGCGTGGTGTGAGAATAAGAATATCTGAGCCATATTTTTGCTCCTTAGAAGAAAGGTGCTATATAAATACAAAGTGTGATTTCATTAAATGTTCTTGGATGATAACAGCATATGTTAAACTCAATTTCCTTGACCAATTTTATAAATAAATTTTGGTGTTACAATATGGTTGTTTTTATGGTGAGTATGTGTGTATCCTACACTCTGGGCTGTATTTTCTGTCTGGGTGATGCAACATATCAACGTTTAAGAAAAACAAAAGCTTTGTCCTAGACAAATCATGCAATTATTGCTCAAAGTTATTTGCCTTTTTGTACTTACAATAAATGTGAGTGAATTTTCTGCTGAATATAAAGGAGAGAAAAATGCACATCCATAAAGTATATTGTGAGAATGTAGCGTGAGGGTGGAGATGTGGCTCAGTCTAGCCTGCATGAAGTAGCCCAGCATTAAGCAAATGAGGTGTGATACCACACAGCGATGATCCCAGCACTTGGGAGGTAGAGGCAGGAGGCTCAGGAGTTTAAGGCTAGTCTTAGCTACATAGTGAGTTTGATATCAACCCCGGGTGCAGTGGAGCTCATCTATAGAAAAATAGGCTAGTTTGGCTGAATGATCTGCTTTTCTGGTAAATCCGTATAAGTGGCTTGCAGCATGCATGACAAACACATCAATTACAGGGTTGAACATAAACTGCTGCGCTTTTGTGGTCAGGGATGATATTGATTATGTCCCACGGAGCAGCATCAGAACCCCGGCTTAGTCTAAGGAAAAGGTATTACTTCCAGCCTTAGACCACCAAGGCAAGACTCTCCCAAAGAGGTGGAAAGGTATGTTTTACCCCATGGTAAGACACAAGATCACAGGAGTGATAAAATCACAGAAGCCCTGCAGAGTCACAGCCCGGTGCCAGCACGGAAGGCTAATCAGTCTGAAATGCAGAGGACACTTTCTTGGGAGATGTAAGCAAGCATCCATAGCAGCCTCTTGTTCATTTCTCATTTCCTTTGGCAAGTCCATTTCCTCCTTCACAGGCAAGCATCCCTCCAGCTGTGCCTGCCAGGAAATCACCTTCAGTCTTACATTTTTTTTTAACATGTGAAATGATTTTAGATCCCTGTTACCAAGCACAGGGTGTTTCCATAATGGTTCTTCTGATGCTATTACTGTTGTACAGTGTACTTATCAAAACTAAGAGGTTAGCGGTGCTGTAACACTGCCAGTTCCACCATTGGCCTCATTTACATGGTTTAGTTTTTCCATTAACTTTTTTTTCTTCTTCTTTTCCAGGATCCCATTATGCATTTGGCCATCATGCCAATCCAGCTTCTTCCAGTCTCTGACAGTTTCTTTTTCTTTGTCTTTCTTGGCTAACAACGTTTTGAGGAATCCTGTACAATGTCTCTTCATCTGAATTTATCTGATTTTTTTTTAAACCAAAAATATGCTGTGCTAGCTCTCTGTTGTTATGGTAACATGTCTGAGAAAAATCAACTTAAAAGAGGAGAGATTCAGTCTGGCTCCTGGTTTCAGGGTTTTAGCCTCATTTTGTTGCTTTTGGGCCTGTGCTGAGGAAGCACATCAAGGTGGGGAATATGGAGGGAGGCAACACTGCTCACTTTGCTTACTTTGTTGGGGACAAGAAGGAAGGTGGAGGGGGAGGGAGAGGGAAACAGAGATGAAGGTTGACAGACAGAGACAGACAGACAAGTCAGGGACAAAGAGAGACAGAGTCACAGAGATAAGGAGAGAGACAGAGTAAAAGAGACAGAGAAACAGTCACATAGAGACACAGAGACACAGAAAGATAGAGATACAGAGAGAGAAAGAAAAACAGATATAAAGTCAGAAAGACAGAGAGACAGAGAGACAGAGGCAGACAGAGGCAGAAGAGAGAAACAGAGAAGAAAAGAGAAGAGGAACAAGGAGGAGGAGGAGGAATAAAGAAAGGAAAGAACGAGAAGGTAGGCTCAATGGAATGGAGTTGGGTTGGGTCTCCAATAACTGACCTCACCCTACCTACTAAAGCTTTCACCACCTCTCAGCAGCTCCAGCAGGTGAAGACCTAACCATCATCAAGCACCTGGGACCTATTTAATACCCAGACTAAACCACAAGCTGAGGTTATAGGTGTTGGGGCAGGGTAGCACAGAAACACCATATTCCTGTCATTGAACATGTCAGTGTGCACAATTGATCAGATGACATTAACCTTGGTCACTGACTTTAAGTGAGATCCGCTAGTTTTCTCCCTGGGAAAGTCAAGGTATTAACTCTTTCCACTCATCTAGTTGGTACAAACAGGGCACTAAGTTCAACCACAGGGGAGGAGTAACAGGATTTTGTGGTCATGTTCTGAATACTAGTTAGTGAATTTGCAGAAGGGTATGAATATGAGATACAAATAAAATAGCTAGTGCTTATTATGGTTTGATGTATGGTCTTATGGCTTAGAATACCACAGCATGTTCAATAAAAACCATACTTGACAACTTGAATGTAAGCCTTTGCTTGGATGGTGGTTGATAGACTTTCTTGATGCTGCACAAAGGTAGCATTCACAAGGAAGGCAACTGATGGTCTTTGGCAAGCTGTGCTGCCAAGCAGTCATGTATGGAGGCACAGTGAAGTCTCTCAGCTTCCCCTGGGCTGGGCAACCTGACTCCACTTACATGGAGGAATAGGTGTATCCTGCTTCTTTTGAAAACTTCCCATTTGTTGCACTTGTCAATGAGTGTTGCTTGCAGCAATGGATATTCTATTCTAATCATAAGTGATTTTTCTTAATTCCCGATTCCCTTTACATTAATTTTACTTTTTAAACTCTTGAAGATAAAGGAGTACATTTATTTGCTTATTTAAACTAATTACATAACTTGTATTGGCTTTCAGAGAATTAAGTTTCATTATGGGATTTTCCAAATAAAACTTTTTTTTTTTGTCATTTGCCTACAGTGCTTCTTTTTCACCTCTTCTTTTTTCTAAATTAATTCTTTGAGAATTTCATACAGTGAGTTTAGATCACCTACATCCCTCTTTCCTCAACTCCTCCCAGATCCATTGCCACTTCCCTACCCAGCCAACCTTGTGTCCTGGTTTTCTTTTTTAACCCATATATGTATTGCTCAGTATTCTTAGATGTGTGGTCTTCCACTGGAGCATACTTGACCTGTTAGGAGCTATAGTCTTAAAGAAAACTGACTCCCTCTTTCCCAGAAGTTAATAGTTGCCAATAGCTCCTGCTGTAGGGGTGGGGCATTGTGTCCACCTCCTCTCTATCTGTTGTGATTTGATCTGGCTTAAGCTTGCAAAGGTCTTATGTATGCTGCTGCAAGTCCTGTATGTTCATATGCTCGGCTGTCCTGCCTTGGCTGGGAGACACGATTTCTTTGTAGTCACACATAGCCACTGGCTCTTATAGTCAGTCTTATTGCCTCATCGACAACCAAGACTCTTGAGCCTTGGTAGGAGGTACATGATATAGACGTCTCATTTAGTGCCTAACATTCCAGTCTCATATTCTCTGTACCTTGGTCAGACTTGGTAGTTTTCTATGTTAATCACTATCTATGCAAATAGACACTTCTCTAGACACTTCTCATACAAGGATTTGAAAATGCAAATAGAGGTTGGGGCAGAGGTGGAGTGGAAAGGCATGCACCCAGGACACACGGTCTTCAAGCAGATCTCTGGTGGCTCCTCTTGTGTTTATCAATCAGACAGTTTGTGCTTATCAATCAATTATGTAAGAAAGGTTGATCCCTTCTCTTTTGTTTGTTTATTCACTTGCTCCCTTGCCTATTTATATCTGTATGGGTCTATTGGTATTGATTGTATTCATTGGGTAAGCCATTCAATTTCATTGTGATTTATTGTTGTGATGGATTGATTGTACCCTCCAGCACTCATGTTAAATTTTAATCGCCATTGTGATGATGTTAACAAGTGGAACCTTAAAGAGTTGGCTGAGTCCTGGGGAGCTCTGCTCTCATGAATGGATTAATGCCATCATAGTGGGAGAGGTTAGTTACCAGGAGACAGATATGATTGTAAAAGTGACTTGGCCTGATTTCTTCTCTCCTTTGTGCTCATTTGTCCTTCTGCCATATTCTAGTCTAGCATGACGGCTCTTGCTAGATGCTGGCACCATGCCCCCAGACCTCTCAGCCTCCTGAACTATTAGCCAAATAAATATCATTGGTTTGTAAATTACCCTGTGCGTAGTCCTCTTGCTACTGCAGCCCAAAATGCTAAGCTATTATGTTGCTCAAATCATGTTAGCTCTGGCCATTGAGAGCTTTTCAGATTAGTTCATGGGCCCTTTGGACATTGCCCTCCTCTTAAAAGAACGATGTGTTTCTAGGTACATCTTTGCCTTGAAAATATATTCTAAGATATCTTGTATTCTCTCTTTTTTTTTTTTTCTGTTCTTAAAGTTATGTCAGACTTGCTTTGAGGTGATTACCAGCTTTATGGACATGATGAAAGGCAGCCAGAGAGAACTGCTGAAGTGTTCTGATTTCCTGACACAATGAACCTATGAGACTCAATGGTAGTTTTAAGCCATGACATTTTGGGATAATTTCTTATACAACCATAGCTCACTGATGTATTTTTATCAAATACCACAAAAAGGGATTTGGTATTGGAGGTGAAAATCGAACAGATCCCAGAAGGACATCCAGCAGAGAATGACAATTTGAAGATCCACCCAGGGCTTAAAAGAGAGTGAAGATCTGACAGTGAAACAAGGTATGTGGGGATGGGTTTGTCAAGGTTGTTACCTATATTAATGTTGAAGCAAAAATATATGCTTTGTGAACCCCATGGTCTTCTTGAAGGATATTTCAGATAGACATTGATAGTGCTTCCTGGATGCTTTTATGAGTTTATACTAAAACATGAGAAGAAACTGATACAACCAAGGAAAAATTTAATCAGAAAAGGAAGCAGGACTTGATGATTTAGGAAATCCCTTGCCTCTCTGGGTGAAAGATGATGCTTCAAATTAAGGAATGATGCCCTGGCAAAGACCTGACTGAGCATTACTGGGAAAACATTCTCTGGAGAAGCCATGACCTTGCACCCCAACAGCAAGAGCTTAGCAAACATCTGCCCTTGTATCTGCCTTCTGATCTTAAAGATGAATCCAATTCTTTACTCACCAATTGAATCCAGAAGCTTTGCTGCAAAGTAGTCTGGGCAATGATGGTTCTGGTTAGACACCTTTGTGCTTTTAGCATTGTGGTAATAATTTGTTACTATGTAGGAGGTTGTAAGGGAACATGTGGTAGAAGGCAGTCTCTTTCATATTCAGAAGGATGGAGTACAAGAAATCTTGGTGGAAAATGTAAATGAGCTAAATACCTAATAAAAAATGGAAAGAAAAAAAAAAAGGAATCTTGGTGGATTAGCAAGAGGTAAAACAGAACGCATACATCAGAACCCACCTCCTGCATACTATGTGGCCTGTGTGAGCAGAAGAATCCAAAGAGAGAGCTGCTTGGAAGAGCACAAGGGCCTATGTCCTCAGGGGGAGCACAGGGCTCTGTCCTCAGCGGGGAGCATTTGTCTTTTCTTTCCTTTCCCATGGAGAACTGCCAAGCCAATCGCCAAGTTCTTTGAGAACAGCTTACCAAATCTAGAGCTTCTGAAGATTTGCCTAGGCTATGCAGGCTGAGAGAAGGAAAGATTTGCCTAGGCTATGCAGGCTGAGAGAAGGAAAGATTTGCCTAGGCTATCCAGGCTGAGAGAAGGAAAGAACTTTTCCTATGGACCCTGAAGGCAGAGAGAAGGCAGACTGCCATGTTTCCCGACTGAAAGAGACATAAGTCCGGACTCATATAGAGAACGCATTGTGTGACAGAGGAGGAGAAGTCATAGAGAGCATATCTTATCATCTTATCTAGGTCAGTGAAGTTATGTCCTGAGCCTGTCTGCTTAGAGAGTTGGGAGAGACCTTTTGATCACTACCCAGATGAGATGGCAGAGCACACAAGCTAGACCTTGGCATTGGGGTGGAGGCCAACCAGAATTTGGGAAGAGGGTAACTAAGTTATTATGTCTGGGTTAGAGGTTCCGGTCAGGATTTGCATGGATTCTAGGCTTAGATCAACATTTCGAGTCCTTCCACTAGCAGGAGAAGATAGCCAACTGCCATGAGGATTAGGTGCCCACAGCTCCAAGAGAAATAAAACGAGTATAGAGTCTGTTTTTCATCTTCTGACCTTCTCAGAAGCAGATGGGAATGAAAGAAGATGAGCAGATGAGCCAGGAGAGAACAAATGATTCCCTAGAACAACTGATTCCCTCCCCCATCTTGAGGTATGAGACCAATCTAGACTGAGAGATGAGAGAGCCTCTGGATTGGATGTGGTAGAAACCATCTGATTTATGCTAGGTATTCAATGCTTATTCGTTTAATTTTGTTAGCAGAATAAGACATTGATGCCATTCAAAAACCTCACACTATCTTCTCCAGGACAAAAATATTTTAGTTCCCAGAATTGTACTGAATGGCCAGAATAAGATTACAATAGAAAAGACTCCCTAAGGTAGCAAGTTTGTCTGAGACGGTGGGTGGTGACCAAAGGGAGAGGTCCAGACTTATATACTTTGAGGCTGTGTGAAAGAAAATGGTACCTGTTTCTTGTGTGTTTTTGTGGACATCATCCCAGTTCCTAAAAGAGTTACATGGTTTAGGTCTGTCTTTGCTTCCAGGTACCCTTCCGGCTGTTTTCTATATGATCTGATCAGGATTGACAGAGGGCTCTTAATGTCGACATCAGCCATGCGGATGTTACTTTTTATTTAATTACAGCCTAAGAGTGTTCATACTGAGTTTGGAAGTCGATGTATTATGCCTGTGGGTGTGCATGTGTGTGTGTGTGTGTGTGAATGCATGCATGTGTGTGTATTTAAAATAGAAAGGATATTTCTATACCTTATTATTAAATTATTTTTGCATACCACAAGATCATTAAGATGCATCATGTAAATGTGTTTGAGCCATTAAGACTTACTTGGCCTCCTGACTGATGGGTACTGACCACGGCGGTTATTGTCTCCTCTCTGAATTCTCTGTCAGCTTTATTACTTAGGAAACAGGTTCAGGGGCTCAATAGAATCATGAATTAAGAAAGATGGGAAGTTATTTTCCTTTGCTGAGTGTTTGGGTATAATACATCTAGGATAGTAAGAAGGCTCTATGGGGTCTGGGTCCTAGGTGTCTTTTAGCATGACTCCACATCCCTAGAACCAAGTTGCTTCCTCAAGTTCATATTACACATGCTAGGCACACACTTTACCAGTGAGTGCTGTCCCTAGGACAGGCATTATCCTTCAGGACATTAACTTCCAGAGACATTGTCTGTCTGCATCCTATCTTAGAGAACTTGATCATAAGGACATATCAGCACAAGAAGGCTAAAATAAATAATGTTTCTTTTTTATTTTCTGTGTATTTCTCTCTTCAGCTCAAGACTCTTTGTCTCTTTCTGTCTCTCTCTCTGTGTGAGTGCATGCATGAGTGTCTGTGTGTTTGCATGTGTTCACATAGGTACAAATATGTACATGTGTATACCTGTGTGTGATTGGACATGAACATGGTGCACATGCGTGTGGAGGTCAGAAGTAAATGTTGGGCATCTTCCTCTGTTACTCTACCTTGTTACTAAAGATGACATCTCTTACTGAACCAGTGGTTTACCAACTTGGCTAGAATGAATGGAAAGCAAGCCCCAAGGATCCTCTTGCTTCTGCTTTCCCAGGTGACATTGAGAAAAGGGTTATTTGTTTGTTTTTGTTTTTATCACACATGGTTTTGTGTCTATATGTAGGTCAGTAGTGATAGTTTTAACTGGCTCTCTCGCTTTTTACAGTGGAGTTTTAATCTTCTTGCTTATAGTGTTTCTTGGATTACACTATACAATTGTAGATTTCAGAGGCACAAATCAAACTGGATGCCAAATCAAATTCAGCCCATGTTTTTATAGCATTCCTAAAGGGTCACATCACATTGTGTCCTTTCCCAGTCATCCAGTGGGAATCTGGACACAGTACAACTGTGGTCCTTCCAGTTATCAACATGGAAAAAAATCTAGTCAGCTCTGCATAGTCTGCTGCAACCAACACTTTTCCTTTTAACAGTTCTGATTTCCATTTTCTAAGGGCCCACCAACCACCTGCTTAACAATCGTGTCCAAAGTGTTGTCAAGGGAACTCACTTCAGCTGTGTCTATCTGTAACTTTTTGATTCCATGCTGCTATTGCCTTTGTAAATCAGACAGACTCCCCTGAAAGCATCTATTTCCAACTTGTAGAAACCTGGGGAGCTTATATTGTTCCTTAAATATTTGAGACACTGAGCTAACCACACATACAGATTCTTTCGCTGCCATGGGGTCTTGATTTGCTTGGACTAATCTAACAACATATTATAGTTGTTAGGTGACTTAAGTAACTTTATGTGCTGCTGGTGTAGAGGCTGGGTGGTCAAGGTCATGGTGTCTGTTGATGTCATTTCTTGGTGGGGGTACTTTTGTGTTGACTTGTAGGTAGTTCTACTCTTGTTGTGTCTTCATATGGTCTTTTTGCTGTGGACACCAGCCCCTTTTGGCTATACATATGTCTGCATCTTCTCCTTTGAAGATGACACCAGTCAGACCCACCCATGCAGCCTCCTTTTGATTCAGTCACTTCCTCGAGGTTCCTATTTTCATCTCCAGTCACATTCTAAGCTATCAGTGATAGATAGGTCTTTAATATATGGATTTTTTTTTGCAAGATACAATTCAACCTGTAACATGCTATAAATATATTCTGGGATTAAAGCCATGATTAAAGCTAAAGGGATCAAGGGTTTTCTTTCAGGTAATTGGGGAGAGTCTGGAAGGCAGTAATAAGGCATTAAGCTGTGCTGCACTGAGGTTTAATAGAGATATATCACCAAGGTCTCACTTTGTATCTATTGAAGAGTCAGAATGTTGATTCAATAAGACTGTTCCTTTGCTGACTTCTGCACCCATGGGTGCTTGAGGATGAGAACAGATAGGTTAAGGACCCACTCTGCCCACAAGTTTCTGATGAGTGGAGATTCATAAGGAATTCAGTGCAGGAATTCAGGTAAAAGTGTGTTGAAAGTTGACTTACTGTCAAAAGGCTGGTAAAGAGAACTTTCTAGATGGCCAGACAGGTATATATAGAGTAGAGAAAAATCACCATGTGTCTTCCCACATGCAAATGCTAATCTTAGGGGTACATTGTGTGTGTGTGTGTGTGTTCTCATAGTTCTATGTAAGGAAGAGAGAGAAAACAGGAGAGGGACACAGCAATTCTCCTACTAGGTTTCTGTTCTTAGTTTGTGACTAGACTCTCCCAAGAAGCAGGTTCAGATGGGGGAGTGAAGAGGATGCCTACTTCTTCTCAAAGTGTCTATTTCCAACCTGAAGATAGCTGGCATGCTTTAATTACTCTGTGTAGCAAGTGGGGGGGACTATACAGAGCACTCCCGAGTCTAAACCTGGGACTCATGCCTTCTCTCCTCCAGAGATAATGACATTTTTGTTAGTCTCAGTTTCCAGTTGATAAAGCACCGTGACTTTCAGGGTTGGATTCTATGATGCCTACAAATGAAGAACAAATGTTCTCCTATGTCCAGGCAGCCTTGGAACATTTGGGTAGACCTTGAATTTTTCTCATCTCCTTTCTTTCCTTTCAATTGAAAATAATTCTTTTCATACAGTATATTCTCATCATGGTTACCCCTCCCTCACTCCTCCCAGATTCTTCCCATCTATCAACATAGTAGATGACTGGTACAAAATGAACTCACCTCATTTTCTTAACTTCCTCATCCTTCTTTACTGTCCTGTTCCTCATGTAATTCAGATTTTAGGGAACGTCTTCTTCCTTCCATGAAGCTTTCATTTAATTCTCAAAACTGGGTCAGAGTTCTACTTAGTTGGTATATAATGATATATGATATATAATATATGATGTATGGTATATGGTATACACACATATATTATATATCACACATATATTATAGCTTGACTCTAGTGCTGATCTGCTCATCCCCAGTAGACTCTGAGATGATTGACATTGTCCATCATTAAACTCATGGCAACATTTCATGCATGTGAGTGTCAAACAGTAGAAAAGTATACTTCTACAGTTTTATCTATTTATTCACTGAACATTGCATGGGAGACATAGTTATATTACTGTAATAATACTACATATGACAAAATTCTTTCTAAATAACTTTTCAAAATGTTTAATCCATAGCTCAAGTATTGAAGGGTATTTTCTTTTCATCAAAGTTGTCTCCTTTCCAAAGTACTTTTTGTTAAAGTAGCAAATTACTTAGAGCTGATTCCCATCATACAAAAGGTCAACAAAGGGAATATCTGTTGTCATTTAGTAAAAACGAAGCATAGCTCCTCTGAAAAGTTGACAATTATTTTGAGTAACTCTCCACAGCTAAGCAACGGATCTTTGTAGAATAATTGATTTTTCATGAACTTTCCCCTAATTTATGCTGAATCAATTTGTGCAAGTTCACAATCAGCTTTGTTTACATGCTGGGTAAATGTTGTGCTGTATTTTGAACGTATCATTTTAAGAACATGGACCATGGAGATGAAAATCTGTAGTCCCCTTATATCTCTGGGTTCATGCTCTTTGCTCCAGTGATATTCTTGTAAATGATATGCCGGGTATCCTTGATATAGAGTGTTATCTCTGTAAATTTAACTGGGAGTATTTTAAAGATAGCTTTGGTGGGGGACAACTCATGTGTGTTGTGATTGCTCATTCTTACTGGCCCCTGCCGCCCAAGGTAGATGGCAAGTTCAGTTTGTATGCCGTGTTTGTCAAGGTTAATTTCTCATTCTTCTCCAACTGAAGTTGACAAAGAAGAATGGGAGTGTTTGATCCCAAACCCTGAAGGATAGCCCATTTGTCACATCTGAAGTTACGGACACATTTGAGCTTATTACTTGCTCTTTCCTATTAGTACATTTGTGTATGTTCCTGTCAGAGCATTTAATACACACAGCCTTAATTAACCTAATTTCAAAAGAAGCTACAAAGACAGAAGTCATAAGGAAAGAGATTAAGGTAGATCTAGGAAACTTAATTGGCAAATATTAGATATTCCATATAACTAAACAAATACTAAAATAAAATAAAATAACTACAAATTAGGGAGAGATAATCTGGAGATGAAAAGGCTCACAGTTCCAAGACAAATTCAGGACTTAAAAAACCATCATCATCCAAATACATCTTGGCAAAAGTCACCATGATAAGGAATAAAAGCCCATAGGCTTTGAAGCAGCAAGAACAGATTATCTCTGGAATAGATTTATAGCCTTTTAATACTACATTAAAATGATAATTTTCTTATTGCAGATAAAAAGTTTTATAGAGTGATTCCGAATCTAGCAATTTTGATAAACTCTTTTTATTGCTGCTAATATTTTAAAAAATGTTTTTAGCTTGTATATATTATAATTTTCATTATCTAAACTATATTACAAATTTATTTTTATTTATTACTATTTTGGTAATAGTAAGCTTCTATCACCATTATCAATAACAATGACAAAACAGAATTTTTCAGTGTCATTTATTAATATTTATCAAGATTGCAGTAGATTTTTTGATAAAAATCCTTATTAGGATTTTTTAGTTACCCTCTACTTTAGCATATTAAGAATATTTTTTATTAATGAGCCACTGATTTCAATTAAATTTAAGTTCTAATTTATTGAGATGATCAGATTGCTTTTCTTCTTCAATGTATTAATGTGTGGATACTTTTGAATAGCAAATTTTACCTGCTTTATTGGACAAATTCTAATTTTGTGGTTTTTTTTTCAAAATTCCTTTTATTATTTGTTATTTGAGAATTCCATGCATCTACACAATATATTTTTATTTTATCAATCTTACTAGCCCTTGAACTCATAGAAGACACCCCCCCATCCTCCCCACTCCTCCCAACTTTACATCCTTGTTTCATACTCCCCACTGAGCCCTATCAACTGTCCTTAACCTGTGTACATATAGGGCCCTCCAGCGGAGCATGGATGCCTAAGAGGAGCCACTTCCCCAGAAAAAACTGATTTCCTAACACAGCTTTTAGCCACTGAAGCTTTCAGCTAGTGGTGGGCTTTTATTATACGAAACTGTTAGTTGAATATTTTGTTCTTTGATTGGTATTTGCAGTCTGCACTTAGAAGAAGGTAAGTTTATATAATGATTTATCTACAATTTATCTTATTTAAAACCCAAAAAGTGTTAGATTGTTCATGGTTTTGTAGAAAATTGTATTTTTGATTCAGTTTTCTAATACATTTACTTTGTTGACTGTATTTTTTAGGATTTAAAAATGTACATAGAGTTACAACCCTTGATTTTTTCTTAAATGCTGATTTCCATATGCCATTTCTCTCTCTTCCCCCATCTCCCCGCCTCCCTAGAGAGAGGGCTAAGGGAGAGGGAGAAATAAAGGGAGGTAGAAAGTGGGAGGGGAGAGGAAGTGAGTAAGGGAAGGAAGAAGATGGAAGAAGAAATGGGAAGGGGAAGGGAGGGAGAAGGAGAGGGAAGACGAGGGCAGGGAATAAGAAATTATCATCTGTCTATCAGACGTTGGCCACAGTGCTTCTCCAGTAGCTAAACTCAAGGGACCCTTATCAGAAGCCATTGCCTACATTAACACTATTAATTCATTTGTGAGGGTGAAGCCTACATTACTTGTACAATATTTTAAAAGTCTTTTGTTTTTTTTCATTTTATGTATGTAAAAGTTGGCCTGAATATATATCTGTGCACAGTGTGTGCCTGGTGCTTGTGGAGCCAGACGGGGCATCAGATTCCCTGAAAATGGAGTTACATGTGGGTGGTAAGAACTGATCCCGAGTCTTCTTTAAGAATAGACAGTTCTCTAAATCACTGAGCCATCTCTCCCACTCCTCTTTATGAATTTTCAAGGCTTGCCCACATTTCCACAGTGATTCTAACACTTGAATGTTGAGGGACACACTAGCTACCCCAGTCAGTTGTGCCAGTCTTTGGTTTATGTAATTAGCTATTAAAAACTGTCATTTTACCTTCCCAGCAGCCTTGGTATTTTTAGCTCGTATCTATTCGTTCCTTTCTTCTCAGCTTTGAGTTTGCTGCCTTCCTGACTGGCTTTATGAACTGAAACTGTAGTGTGCTTATCTTCAGTGTTTTATTTAAAAGCTTACCCAGGACTTACCTTTTTAAATTAAGTCACAATCGAGCTCATTTCAGCTCTGACATTATAGTAATTTTAAGAATGTTTTGTGCCAGCTTTGCTATTTTTATTGTGGCTATTGTCCTAGACATTATACCAAAATATCATAATTCATGGAGGGGGATGGCCAAGTGATTGAGTCCTTATAATGGTTTTGTCCTACAGTTTGATTCTATAATTGCACTGATATCAAAGGATGGAGCCTTAGGAATCTTGGTTCTTTATTGTCAAACTGCCCTTTGTGATTGGGTAGTTAGAATACCTTCTGCTAAGATTTTAGGTTTGCTCTTAGGTTACACTTGTTCATTTTGTCATTCAAATATTCACCCTTAGCAATGTTGCCACTATTTAGATCTTTCTGTTAATAGCAGGGCATGGACGCTCTCTTCGAGTCAGTCATTCTTTACCTTTGCACATGTGTTCTGAAGCTGCATGTGTGGGTATGCGTAATTTTGTGAGTTTCATCACTATACTTCTTCCCTTTGCCTTCATGTACTTCAGCTCCTTAGTGCTAATGTTTGCCTTAGATTCTATTGTCTGGTAATAATTTACTACATTGGCTCTTTATTGCTTTTCATATTTGCCTGCGGTATATTTTTTTCTAATGTTAAGTCTCTCTGTGGTGTTTTATTTTAATATCTCTTAAAACAACCACGTAGCTAAATTAAAACCCATCCAGTGATCACTATTTTATTAGATGAGTTTAATTTATTTTTATCATTTTAGGATAATTGGTGCCTTTATATTCATTTCTAAACCTTGAAGTCACCTCTCTAGTCTACTGTTTAGATTCCCCAGTCTCCCTCTCTTTTCTTTTACTTTTTCTTTCTTTCTTTTTAAATATTTTTTATTATTATGTATTTTCCTCAATTACATTTAGAATGTTATCCCAAAAGTCCCCCATACCCCCCCCCACTTCCCTACCCACCCATTTCCATTTTTTGGCCCTGGCATTCCCCTGTACTGGGGCATATAAAGTTTGTGTGTCAAATGGGCCTCTTTTTCCAGTGATGGCCGACTAGGCCATCTTTTGATACATATGCAGCTAGAGTCAAGAGCTCCCGGGTACTGGTTAGTTCATATTGTTGTTCCACCTATAGGGTTGCAGATCTCTTTAGCTCCTTAAGGATCAACAGGTCTTTCTTTTTTTGTCTTTCCCCTTGTATGTGTCAGAAGTTATATGTTATCCTTCTGATGTTTCAGTAACCTTAAATTAAAAAATAAAACCATAAACCATAAGTAACTACAAATCTGCAAACAAATTTAAATCTATACTTATTATTTTCATCCCCCATAAGAAGAAAATTCCACCTATGAATTAAACTCTTTTTAAAAATTTTCCAAACTTTAAGTTTCTATCTGCATAACAGATTAAATTCTTTCTTGATTTTTTTTATATTTGATTTTCTTGGTTTCCTTGATTTTTGTCAGATTTCTTTCTAACGAAATACTTCTTTTAGTTGTTCCTTTAATGGACTTCAACACCAAACTAAGATTTCTGAACTCCCTAGCCTTATGGACTGGGTAATTAATTATCATAGTTTTAGCTTTTCCAGTATGAAAGCAATCATTGTTAGATCATATTGTCTAAGCTGATATAATGAATTTCCTTTAATACTCTTGCCTTATATCAATCCTATGCCTCATATCTGTTCCTCTAGAGAACCTGGACTAGCCCAGCTCCTTACACCTTGGGGACTAAATCTTTGCTGAGTGCAAAGGATTTTTTAGTCACAGGGTAACATTGGCTTCCACTGAAGCAGGATAGAAGTCACCTGCACAGTAGCTACTGTTGTACAGATTGCTATCTTTGCTTGGAGGCTTGTAAACTTTCCTAAGGGTTTGTGAATAATTGGAGTTACAAAGTCCTAGAGTACCAGGCTAGTCTGTTATACCATGCTTTAGAGTAGGCTTAAAAAGGGCAAGAGTTATCATTCCATTCATTTCATAGTTCTAAACATTTTTTATTGGATATTTTCTTTGATAACATTTCAAATGTTATCCCCTTTCCCGGCTTCCCTCCCTCCTGGAAACACCTTATCACATCCTCCCTCTCCCTGCTTGTATGAGGGTGTTCCTCTACCCACCCATACACTCCCACCTCCCTGCCCTTGGGGCATCTATCGAGCCTTCATAGGACCAAAGACCTCTCCTCCCATTGATGCATGAATAGGCCATCCTCTGCTACATAAGCAGCTAGAGCCATGTGTACTCCTTTGTTAATGGCTTAGTCCCTGGGAGTCCTGTGTGTGTGTGTGTGTGTGTGTGTGTGTGTGTGTGTGTGTGTGTGTTTGATATTGTTGTTCTTCCTGTGGGTTTACAATCCCCTTCATCTCCTTTAGTCCTTTCTCTAACTCCTCTATTAGGGACCTTGCGCTCAGTCCAATGGTTGGTTGCTAACATCTGTCTCTTTATAACGCTTTGGCAGAGCCTCTCAGAACACAGCCATATCAGAGTCCTTTCAGCATGTATTTCTTGGCATTCACAATAGTGTCTGGGTTTGGTAACTGTATATGGGATGAATCTCTAGGTGGGACAGTCCCTGGGTGGCCTTTCCTTCAATTTCTGCTTTACACTTTATCTCCATATTTCCTCCTGTGAGTATTTTGTTCTCCTTCTAAGAAGGAGAAAAACACCCACACTTTAGTCTTCCTTCTTATTGAGTGTCATGTGGTCTATGAATTGTATCCTGGTTATTTGGAATTTTGGAGGTAATATCCACTTATCAGTGAGTGCATACCATGGAAAGATCTCCCATGCTCATGGATTGGCAGGATTAATATAGTAAAAATGGCCATCTTGCCAAAAGCAAACAATCTACAGATTCAATGCAATCCTCATCAAAATTCCAACTCAATTCTTTATAGACTTAGAAAGAACAATTTGCAAATTCATTTGGAATAACAAAAAACCCAGGATAGTGAAAACTATTCGCAACAATAAAAGAACTTCTGGGGGAATCACTATCTCTGAGCTCAAGCTGTACTACAGAGAATATCAATAAAAACTGAATGGTATTGGTTCAGAGACAGGCAGGAAGATCAATGGAATAGAATTGAAGACCCAGAAATGAATCCACACACATATGATCACCACTTGATCTTGGACAAAGGAGCTAAAACCATCCAGTGGAAAAAAAGACAGCATTTTTAAACAAATGGTGCTGGTTCAACTGATGGTCAGCATGTAGGAAAATGCAAATTGACCCATTCTTATCTCCTTGTACAAAGCTCAAGTCCAAGTGAATCAATGACCTCCACATAAAACCAGATACACCGAAACTTATAGAGGAGAAAGCAGGGAAGAGCCTCGAACGCATGGGCACAGGGGAAAGATTCCTGAACAGAACAGCAATGGTTTATTCTGTAAGATCAAGAATGGGACCTCATAAAATTACAAAGCTTCTGTAAGACAAAGGACACTGTCAATAAGACAAAAAGGCCACCAACAGATTGGGAAAGGATCTTTACCAATCCAACATCTGATAGAGAGCTAATATCCAATATATACAAAGAACTCAAGAAGTTAGACTCCAGAAAACCAAATAACCCTATTTTTAAAATGGGGAACAGAGCTAAACAAAGAATTTTCAACTGAGGAATATCGAATGGCAGAGAAGCACCTAAAGAAATGTTCAACAGCTTTAGTCATCAGGGAAATACAAATCAAAACAACCCTGAGATTCCACCTTACACCAGTGAATGGCTAAGATAAAAAACTCAGGTGACAGCAGATGCTGGCAAGGATGTGGAGAAAGAGGAATACTCTTATATTGCTGATGGGATTGCAAGCTGGTACAATCACCCTGGAAATCAGTTTGGCTGTTCCTCAGAAAATTGGACATAGTACTACCTGAGGACCCAGCTATACCACTCCTGGGCATATACCTGAAAGATGCTCCAACATGTAATAAGGACACATGCTCCACTATGTTCATAGCAGCCTTATTTATAATAGCCAGAACCTAGAAAGAACCCAGATGTCCCTCAATAGAGGAATGGATACAGAAAATGTACATTTACACAATGGAGTACTACTCAGCTGTTAAAATCAATTCATGAAATTCTTAGGCAAATGGATAGAACCAGAAAATATCCTGAGTGAGGTAACACAATCACAAAAATTCTAACCATTTTAATGGTTTCTTTTATGTTCTGCTTCCTTCCTCTCCCCTTCCCTCCCTCCCCTTCCCTCTTGTACTCTTTTCTCCTCTCTTCCTTTTTCCTCTCTCCTTTTCACCTCTCTTCCCCTCCCCCTCTCCCCCTCTCTTTCTTAAGGTAAGATAGTCTTACATCAGTCAGGCTTGCCTAGAACCCCCATATCAATGCTCATGCTTCAGCCTCCTTAGTGCTAGGGTTGCAGGGAGGAGCCACCATGCTACCTACCCTATAATACCTTTTAGTTCATACATTATCTCTAAGGTAGACTCTTGGTTTTAATAAATCATGTCTTAATATTGTCTGGTGCCCTCACAGGTATGGTAATTAGTACGGACACATGTAAGCTACAGTGGAATTGCCTACAATCATATGACTCTAGAAACTATTAAGTCCAGAAAAATGCTCTGTCAAGGGATGAATTGGAAACTTCAGGATTCTTTAGAAAGTCTGTTGGTTTGGACAGTGTTTTGCTGGGGCAGTGTTTTGCTGGGGCAAACACTTGCAGAAACATTTATCTGAAGTGGACACAGGTGAAAGACTAAGGCAGACACATGAAGGAACATTTAGCTGAGGCAGACACAGGTCAAAGGATGTTCTGCTAAGGCAAAAAAAGGACACATGATGAAGGACTCCTTGCTAACAACATGCATGTGTTGGTCTGCCTTACATTTCGGAGTTGAGCTTCATTTGTTGGGACTCCATAGAGAGAAACGCACCAGAAAACTTTTGATGGTGTGTTGCCTTTTCTTGTTGCTTCCTCGAACTTGGGCTGATTGACAGAGTGATGTCAGCTGATACGGATGCATGAGCTGAGGCAAGAACCATGGAGGGCAGGTGATGTTTGGAGGGTATAAGTAGGACTCAACGGACAGTGACAGAGGCTGACCTAGGCTTGTGGGTCTCTCATCATCACTGATCTTCAATTTGCCTAGAGAGGCTCAGAGGAGAACTTCTCCTGACATTCCGAATCCTGGTCCCTCTGTTGACTTGTGCTGAGCTGCTGCTGCCTGCTAACCTGTGGACTGAACTGCTGATTTCCAGACAACACAGATGGGAATTGCTCCAAAGTACCTTTCTAAACAGGTCCACTTCCCCTGTATCCTGTCTTTTCCACCACCTCTGGTGGATGGTGGGCTAAAATGGAGATTAAAGTGTTTAAGAAGCATCATTAATAATAAGATTTGAAAAACATTAGTTGCAAAGGGATTTTGGATTTTGGATTTTCTAATAATACATATTCTCTAGACATTGAATAAGACCTTGATAACATTTGCTGTATTCTGAGACAAAGACTTCAAACCCAAGAGATTTATCTCCATTGAGTTTTACTTGCAATTCCCACAGATTGATATCAATCTCTTTCCCTTCAGGGTTGCCAAATGTCCCATAGCTTCTGAATTTCAAAGAGGAGACCTGGCTTCCTTCATGAAGACTGAGACCCTGCTATGCTTTACAGAAGCACAGCCTTGCTCCATCATGGTTGATGACTCAGAGATGACTACTGTACCCTAAAATATGGTCCTTCATGTGCAGCTTTGATTATATGTTTAGGTTGTTCAATTATATTTAGATAGAAAATGCTAATTATTCTCTAAAATAAAAATAACTATATTGTCATTAAAAGGAACGAGAAAGGTATTTGTTTCTACTATTGTACAGATGGGAGTCTATACTCAGAGGTTTTTAAATTCTCTAATAGTATGTGAATCATTACAGCTTCATAGACCTTAAGAGCCATAACAAAGAAAATGCTTTTTTGTTTAGACCTCAAAATAGAACATTGAGAGTTCTGCCAACCTTGTTCCAAAATATATGAACACAATGAGATATTCCTCTCAGGCTCACTAATTTAGTAATAATTATTTGAATTTGGAGTCATCAGCTAGCTTTTATGAAACTATCAGGTACTGAACTCACAATTCCAAGAAATCCAGAGTCGCTTAGACTATTTCTTACCTACAGAGATGTCAGCTCCTATGTCTAGTTGTTAAAAGTTTCTGAAAAAGTCTTTTTCACAGGACATAGAACCCCCTTTTCCTCCTGCGCCCCTCTTCTGCCCTGTTATTTGGAGGAAAACCATGCAGGCATGAATGCAAAGCAGAAGGTCCCTTTGATGAGAGTCCTGAGTCCTAGTGATAGCACAGAGGAGTGTCTGTGGAGCAGGGTGCACACTCCTCTTATAGAGCCTTGATCAATGTAAGTGGAGAAGGATTCTACTCTGCATTGGTGAAACTGAGACACACTGTTCCTAAACTACCAAGCAGAGAGCATTCCGATGACTTTGTTCTAATGATGTAATATATGTTCATTTGGTCACAGATTGTTGCTGTTTCTATCTATAAAGGGACAGCATTGAGAAATCTTAGCATATATTCTGTTTGATTCTACTCAGTGTTGATTGATCCATTTAATACTACAGGCTTCAAAGCTCTACAAATCTACCACCGATGATCATTTTTTCTTTCTAACCTGCTTTGTCAATCTGTGGTGGTTTGAATAAAAATGGCCCCCATAAGCTTATAAGGGAGTGGTGCCATTGGGAAATGCCTTGTTGACCACTATTGGCCTTGTTGGAGGAAGTGTTACAAGGGGATGGGCTTTGAAGTTTCAGATGCTCAAGCCAGGCCCAGAGGGTCTGTTTCCTGCTGCCTGTGAATCTAGATATAGAACTTTCAGTTCCTTATCCAGCACCATGTCTGCCTGCATGCCACTATGCTTCCTGCCATGATGATAGTAGACTAAACCTCTGAATCTATAAGCCAACCCCAATGTTTTCCTTCTTAAGAGTTGCCATGGTCATGGCATTGCTTCAAGCAATAAAAACCCTATCTGACACAAATCACATACTCTTATCTTGTTTTTTTATACTTCTTGATGAATCAAAATTTTTTAATTAGTGAAGTTGATAGTTTCTGTTTTGGAAGCTAGTGTATGGTCTTACTTTTAATGAACATGTCAGATATTTACAACTTACATTATAAATATAAAATCAGAAATGTGCTTGGCCTGCTACATACCTGGGATGTCCTTTCACAATTATCAGCTTGACTACATCTGGAATTAACTTAAACCATGGAATGGAAGACACACTGGAAAGGATTTTTGCTTAATTTGAAGTGGGAAGATCCATTTCTATCCAGAGCTCTGAGGTAGAAAGATACTTTAAGTGTGTAAAAGATCCTTAATCGAGATCACTGGAGCTGGGAAACCCTATAATCTGGGCCACACCTTTTGCGGAAGCCAATACAAGGACATGAAGAAGGAAAAGGAAGCTTTTGTTCTTTGCTTACTTGTTCTCACATCAGTAGCAAGTCCATTCCTTCACTTTCATTAAAGTTTGCTTTTCCAGGATTCCAGTCTCCTGAAGACCACCTGAAATATCCAACTATTACATAAGCAACTATTAGATTTTTGGATTTTCCTTTTACAGCCAGCCATTGTTGAATTATTTGGACCACAGTCATTCTAATAAATCTCATATACATGTATATTTATATATACATATATTCACATATATACACAAATGTATGTGAGTACTCATGTATGTGAGTATATATTCATTCTATAAATTGTTATCCTAGATAACCCTGACTAATACAATTTTCCTCTCAAGTAATATCTGTGTGTGTTCACACACAGATATGTGCATATGTGTATGTCTGTGTACATGTACCTATACATATACATAAGGGGGATTTACTGCAATGACTTAGAGGCTGCAGTGAAGCTAATCCAACAATGTCTGTCTATGAACAGAAAGTCTAAGAATCCAGTAGTTTCTCAGACCACAAGGCTGGATGTCTCAGGTGGTCTTCAGTATGTGCTGGAGTCCAGAAAACATAGACTTTAATGCCAGTGAAGGAATTGGCTTGCTAGTAAGGCAAGGGCAAGCAGGCAAAGAGCAAAAGCTTTCTTATTTCACACACATACATAAGTATATATATGTATTTCTAGCAGAAGGTATGACCTAGATTAAGTGTGTGTCTTCCCACCTTAATACCCAAATGAAAGGATCTTCCTCCCTCAAGATCCAGATCAAAGGCAGGTATCTTCCCACCTCAAAACATTCCAGACTGGAAATAGATTCACTCACTTTAAACCAAACAAAAAACTCTCTCACAGGTGTGCCCTCCATTTCTGGATTGTAGTTCATTCCAGATGTAATCAAGTTGACAACCAATAGTAGCCATCACAGAGTTTAAATGGACTAGGCAGTATCTGATCAATGTTAAGCCCTCCAGAGATTCAGTGTAACAAAAACAGAGCAGTCCTTATACAACCCCCAGGGAAGAGGAATACAACGATTCTGTGACGTTTTCCCTCTCGCTGGTGTCTCTGACTTTCCTGTTGTTTTATGGTCAGATGGCCTGTGTAGAACAGGATGCTGAAGTAACTGAATAGGTGATGGGTCTGGGAACTGTGCACATGGAAAGGGCAACATAGAGGCAGAAGCAAAGTGAAGGATACACATCATCAACAAATAGCTGGATGCCATCACAGAGAATTCAGGCAAAAAAACAAAAATCTTCTGTCTTTTTTTTTTTTTTTTTTTTTTTTTTTTATAGAACAGATAATGGCCAGGAAATCGTCAGGGATGTTTTCCTGTGGCTAGGATAAAATCTGAACTTTAAAGTTGTTAGCAATCAAAATGGTTACTGTTTGGAGAGTCCTAGAAAATGTCTGCCTTTGGAAGTGGCAGCTGGAGTTTGTTCCCCAACAGACTCTTCTCACATTCAAGCAGCAATCGCCCTAGTGAGCTGAGATCACCCTAGTGTGCTGAGATCACCCTAGTGAGCTGAGACCACCCTAGTGTGCTGAGATCACCCTAGTGAGCTGAGACCACCCTAGTGTCCTGAGACCACCCTAGTGAGCTGAGATCACCCTAGTGAGCTGAGATCACCCTAGTGAGCTGAGATCACCCTAGTGTGCTGAGATCACCCTAGTGTGCTGAGATCACCCTAGTGAGCTGAGATCACCCTAGTGAGCTGAGACCACCCTAGTGAGCTGAGATCACCCTAGTGAGCTGAGATCACCCTAGTGAGCTGAGATCACCCTAGTGAGCTGAGATCACCCTAGTGTGCTGAGATCACCCTAGTGAGCTGAGACCACCCTAGTGTGCTGAGATCGCCCTAGTGAGCTGAGACCGCCCTAGTGTCCTGAGACCACCCTAGTGAGCTGAGACCACCCTAGTGAGCTGAGACCACCCTAGTGTCCTGAGACCACCCTAGTGAGCTGAGATCACCCTAGTGAGCTGAGACCACCCTAGTGTCCTGAGACCACCGTAGTGAGCTGAGATCACCCTAGTGAGCTGAGACCACCCTAGTGTCCTGAGACCACCCTAGTGAGCTGAGATCACCCTAGTGAGCTGAGATCACCCTAGTGAGCTGAGACCACCCTAGTGTCCTGAGACTACCCTAGTGAGCTGAGATCACCCTAGTGAGCTGAGATCACCCTAGTGTGCTGAGATCACCCTAGTGTCCTGAGACCACCCTAGTGAGCTGAGATCACCCTAGTGAGTTGAGATCACCCTAGTGAGCTGAGACCACCCTAGTGTCCTGAGACCACCCTAGTGAGCTGAGACCGCCCTAGTGAGCTGAGATCGCCCTAGTGAGCTGAGATCACCCTAGTGAGCTGAGATTGCTCTAGTGTGCTGAGATCGCCCTAGTGTGCGGAGATCACCCTAGTGTGCTGAGATCACCCTAATGGGTTGAGACAACTAAAGCACCCAGAATTCTTGGAGGCAAACTTGTCAGAATGGCTCCTATAGTTAAAATTATTATGTGCTTGTAATATAAAGTTTATGGAAAAAAACTTATCTCTAAGTATTTTTTGTGAGAACATTTCTTTTTTTGCTGAACACAAGAAAGGACACTTGGGTCTGGGCTAAGGAGCCTTCTGTCTGTCAGAAGTAAATTGTCTCCTGGGATATGGTACAGTCTGAATGACCTTAAGGCAAAACTCCAGATTCTGAGCTGATCCACAATTTGACATGTTTTGATCTCTGACAGGAAGCCATAAGTGGAAAATTCCATGCCTGACCTCATAGAGTGGGTCACAGCCCAAACACAGGTGTGCTCAAGACAATGTATAAATTATCTTCAGGCTGAGTAATGTGTGTCTATAAAACATAAGTGAAATTTACATTTAACTTGGATTCCATACCATGATATATTTTATAGCAGATATTCTCAAAAATGCAAACAACTTTTGAAATCTAAAACACATCTGTTCCCAAATACTTAGGATGAGAGTGAAACCAACCTATAACATCTTCAGGGGTTAAAGAGGGTCAAGGCCATGAGAACTCCCAAAGGGACTATAGCTAATGGACCTTAGAAACAAAAACCTTCAAGAAGTAGTTAAAGCATTTGTGTAGCTATGCTATCTTCCCCATGGATGCCTAGGTTTTGGAAATGCTAGTCACACACTATCTTGACTCTAGTTGTGCTCCAGGGAGTTAGAGGCCAGGCCAGCATCTACACTAAGTAAGGCATAGATTGGATAGGAGTCAAAGACTCACAAGAAAAGGAATAATAGAGCAAGAACCATGACACACACACAGAGGTAGCCATCAGCACAAGTCTGGAATGCAGGGGTGAGCTAAGAGACATCCAAGCAATGGGGTGAGGATGTGAGCATTGTTAACAGTGGCCCCAGGAGGAGTATCAGAAATGCCAAGGGCAGAGAATTCAGGGAAGACAGGAGACGGGGGTTGTGTGTTGTCACACAGAAGGCTGCTGGAGACTGCTCATTGAGGAATAGAGAAGTATGAACAGTTTCAATTGGTTATATTCAGGGTTGGTAAGTTCTTGATTGGGATATATGCTAGTCTTAGGGGAAACTATTAAGAAATATGTATCTTCTGTTCTAAGAATTTTCTCTGCTACCCTGGGGGATGAGGGACTAGGCAAAGTCTATGCCCTCATTCTACAGTCCTAATGACAAACCAATTTAATTCCACCCAGGGAGCATATTAGACTTACTTACAGAGCATGGCTGAGGGGTATGGGCAGGAGTGTGGGTGGCCCTCAATCTGCCACACTAGGTTTTCACTCAGTATGGGTGATGATGGCTTCTTAGAGGCTGTGTAGCTGGAGACTCCTTCTCTTAGTCCTCATCAGCCTATGTACTCCAGCCATGCTCACCAAGACCCCAAGATACTTGAAATAGGAGTGGCTAGAATATCAGGTAAGGGCTCTACAACTCCTAGGTCCCTCCCTCTAAGAGGGGCTGCCAGAATGCAGACATTCTTGTGCAGATGACTCTTGTGAGGCTTAGAGGACTGTGCTGTGCAACTGTCACCATCTCTTTGTCTATCCCTGCACTACTGTCATGCAGGTTAGTTCTGTCATTTAGCTCTGTGAACAGAGCTGCAAAAGCACTGTGGTGTTAGTACTTCTCTGCTGATCTGATTTGGAATCCTTTGGCAAATACCCAGTAGTTGTAGAGGTAATTGAATGTAGTAGGTCATTTGGAAGTCTCCTTTCTCTCTCCCCCTCTCTCTCCCTCTTCCTCTCCCTCTTCCTTTCCCTATCCTTCTCTTTCCCTCTTCTCTCTCTCCCTCTCCCTCTCTCTTTCTCTCTCTGTTGGTTTCTTGTCTCCTTCCTTCCTTCCTTCCTTCCTTCCTTCCTTCCTTCCTTCCTTCCTTCCTTCCTTCCTTCTATCCATCCTTCCACATCCCGTGGTCGTTTGAATGAGAATTGCCCTCCATAGGCTCACCTTTGAATACTTGGTACCCAGTTGGTAGAGTTTTCTGGGAAGGATTAGAAAGTGTGGCCTTGTTGAAGGAGGTGTGTCCCTGGGGGTAGGCTTTGAAGTTTCAGGAAACTGAAGCCATTCCCAGTTTGTTCTTGATTCATAAGCCTCCTGCTTATGGGTCAAGATGTGAGTTCTCACCTGCTCAGGCCATTATATCTTGGCCTTGCCATTGTAGATGCTGTCCCTCTGGAACTATACATCCAATTAAATGCTTTCTTTTATTAGTTGCCTTGGCCATAGTGTCTTCTCAAAGCAATATAAAAGCAACTAAATGTGGATTCCTGTGAGTGGTCAATACACACGACACAACTATCTTGAGCCATTAATGAAGAATGAAATCGAGGCTGAAGAGCCCAGCAGTTAAGAGGATGTCCCATTCTGGTAAAGTACCCAAGTTTGATTCCTCATACCTACTTTGGATGGCCCAGAACTGCCTGTAATTTCCACTCCAAGGATCTGATGCCTCCGGCCTCACGGGCACCTTCATGTATGTATACATTCTCTCATCTCCTACATATACATAATTCAACATAAAAATAGTTCTTAGGAATACTAATGTGTGTTATTTATAGGAAAATGGCTAAAGTTGGAGAATATTATTTTAAGTGAATTAAAGTGGTTTCAGAAAGACAAATATATGCATTCTTCTATTTGTAGGTCCTAGATCTCATACAGATACATAAAAATCATACATGTTTTTATGACATGAAAAAGAAGTAAGACTGTCTGTGAAGGTAATTTTGTGTAAGAGAGCATAAAGGTACAAGGGATGGATGAGTGGGGGAGAATGGCCGGGACCTTCTTAACATACAATATAAACTTGTGCAAAAACTAAAAAACAATTCGCTTTTAATAAAAGAAAAAATGAAAAAATAAATAGATCTTAAAGAAGGGAAGAAACAATTTTTAAATAGAAATAAAAAATCTTTGCATCACACTTAAACACTTTGGTTCAGGAATTCTGAGTTGGGAATCCTAGACCAAAGTAATGACAATAAGTAGTTTATTCTCTTTCAGATTCAGTTAGTTCTTTTTTTAATACTTAAAGCTCACTCTTTAGAAAGGAGGAACTGGCATATCGTAATTAGACAAACACATTTTTTTTTTCATTGAAGAAATGTCAACTTAAAATTCCTGGGTATCAAACCAGATGGATTATACAAAAACCCAAACTGTAAAAGATAACATCTGGACATTTCAGCCTAACTCCCCAGCGCAGGAGTCACACTCAGCGGGGACCACACTGTGGGTCTGCTCCTCTGTCTGGGCCATGGGAGGATCAGTGAAGGCAAGCGAAGGCCCCTTGGAGCTTCACCTCTGATCCCAGCAGAAAGTCTGTCCTCTCTCCTCCCCTGCTTTCTCTCATTGAAACTATTTCCCAATTCCATTGCAGTTCAGCCCTCAGTGCACACAGCCCATCCAGGACCTGTGGTTGCCTCACACTCTGCTTTCTGCTCTGCCCTGCCTCTCAGGGACATCTCAGTTGTCTGCACCCAGCTTATGATTGTCTGGAACACCTCAGAATAATAATTAGCGGGGCACCATTTTATAATTTTAGCTCTATAATTATAGAATATGTAATAATAATTTTATAATTATACAATTATAATTTTTCATAAATTTATCAATACATTTAATGTTTATTAACATCTTTAAAATATTTTTATTAATATCTCAAAATTTAAAATAAATTTTATAATATATGAATATATTTTGTAATATATAATTATAATTCATAATTATACATTCAATCTATTTTAAACACTTTCAGAACATTAGACATAAAGTGAGAGAGTAAAAATACCATTTAACCCACCCACATCTACCCTGGTTCCCATAAGTAACTATTATAATATTTAGTTACCTTTATGGAAATCTGTATCTACATGTATTTCATCAAATTCATGATAATAAATATGCTACTTTTTATATTAGTATTATTTAATATATAATGAAGCATACTTTATCATTTACATACCCTATACATATAATACATAAATAATATGTAATGTATAGGCGATGTATCTCAGTGTAACAATGTCTTCTTTACCCACTGAGTTGTTGAGATGTCCTTAGCAAAAATATCAATTGATATTCATACATCAGTCATATCATAGAAAATTCTCAACTCAGATGTATCTATTTGCCTATCCCATGATGTGCCATATAGATTTTGTTATGTGTCTTGAGATCTGACTGTCTCTACTACCCCAACACTGGAATTACAAGTCCATGACCCCAGGCCCAGTACTACTGTCTTTTTTTCTCTAAACAACTGTTTTATGGCTCAAAATCTGGTCCTTGTACTGGTGAGGCAAACCCATCACCAACCGAACCATCTCCTGAGTCCTACCACAGCGTTGTTATTACTCAATATCATGAGGCTAGGGATGTTCTAAACTCTCTCACTTTGGTTTTTATTCAAATACTGTGGGTATTTTGTTCCACTACTATGGTTAGGTGCACTGAGTTTTCAATGTTAAAATGAGCCCACGTCTCTGAGATAGAGCACACTTGACTCTATCTCATGTAATTTACTTTGCTTAACTTCCTGTTTTGATGAAGTTTCTATGACTGTGTTAATGAAGAAATTTGAGCTGTGGCTCCCTTTTCCTGTAGTTTGTCTAATTTAATTATTTTTTCATTAAGTTTTTGTGTCAGATTCATAATACCAATAGAAAAGTTTTTTCCTTCTGCCTTTTAAAATAATTCATCAAGTTTAACACTAACTGGCCTTGGAATTTCCTTTATAATATTTTGATAACAACTTTAAATACCGGGATGATTAAAGTTCATGTGTGTTTTTTTTGTTAGCTCATGTTTTAGCTTATACGGGCTCTTCTGCCTCGTTAATCTGAATTGCCCAATTTATGAACATAAAGTTATTGATATTCTCTATTAGCTTTTGGGTGTGGGTAGGCTATTGATGGAGACTCTGCTTGCTATCGCTGATGTCAGTAACCTGTGCTTTCCCTTTGATTCTTACCCCATCTTGCTGAGGTTATCCATTTTATTAATCTTTCCAACAAACAGCTTCAGGCTTCATTTTCTCTCTTGGCCTCTAGGCAGACCATGTTCTTGGCTCTTCTTTTTCCTGGCTAGGATTTATCAATTTTATTAATCTCTTAAAGAACCAGTTTGTGAATTTGTTAAATTCTTTCTTTTCCATTTCACTGACTCATATTCTTTTTTCTTACTTGACTTCTTTATGCTAGAAAGTGATTTTCAACTTTTCTTTTAAAATATTACCACATAAGGCCACACATTTCTCTTTATATCCTACATGTGTTGACAGGCTGAATTTTAATTACATTCCAGTTTCAATATTTTCTAGTTTCCCTCAAAATATTGTTGTGCCTGAATTATTTAGAAGCATACTTTTTAGCGTTTAAACAACTGGGCTGTGTAAATATTTTGTTAATTATTTCCAAAATTGAACTCTTTTGTTAATTGTTTGGCCTATGATGTCTTTGAAGGTTATTAGTACTTACTGTATGGTCCAGCTGTATCTTAGCTGACTCTTCAGAGCAACTGCTTTGCAGTTTCATAAGGTCCCATTTGTCGATTCTTGATCTTACAGCACAAGCCATTGCTGTTCTATTCAGGAATTTTTCCCCTGTGCCCATATCTTTGAGGCTTTTCCCCACTTTCTCCTCTATAAGTTTCAGTGTCTCTGGTTTTATGTGGAGTTCCTTGATCCACATAGACTTGACCTTAGTATAGGAGATAAGAATGGATCAATTCACATTCTTCTACATGATAACCACCAGTTGTGCCAGCACCATTTGTTGAAAATGCTGTCTTTTTTCCACTGGATGATTTTAGCTCCCTTGTCAAAGATCAATACATCCATATGTCCCAAACATGCTTGGCACACTTAAGCAATATATTGGCCTACTGTTGGGTACAGTCACTTAACACAAAATATCTTTTGTAATAAATATTGAATATCTGAATTGGGATCTGAAAACATGAAGCACAAGATCCCACAGGTGCCGGCCACAGAGCCCAGTATAGAAAGGCATTGCTTCTTGTCATGATTGTGGGGCTGTTTGAAAGTGGAGGCTCCCAGCTCTTGTCCAGAGTGATGCAGTACTAACCTCTTTTAGCCTAGGAAAATATCAAAATTATAAGGCTGGTTCCTACTGAATATCTGTTGTGTTTGCAACACTGTGTATTTAGAAAATCAGAAGTTGAATGTCCATCACAAGGTAAAGACATTATAAATATTTGTGATATGTAGCTATGAAATATACAGATACATATTTTCTCAGTCTATAACAGTGGTTCTCAACCTGCAGGTCACAACCCCTTTGATGGGGGTCAAATGACCCTTTCTCAGGCGTCACCTAAGACCATCAGAAACCACAGATATTTACATTGTGATTCATAATGGTAGCCAAATTACAGTTATGAAGTAGCAACAAAAATTATTTTATGGTTGGGGGTCACCACAACATGAAGAAGTGTATTAAAAGGTCACAGCATTAGGAAGGTTGAGAACCACCGGTCTATAACCATAACAATATTTATAGATGTCTTTCTTAAATAATACATTCTCATAACTCAGCTCACATAGATCCAAGTCATTCCTTCTGATAGCAAGGCTCTGCCAAAGCTTATTCCACTAATTAGTTTTTAGAGTAGAGGACTAAGAAATGAAAAGTGTACTATTTCCACAAATTTAACAATATTTGGCATATATTTTTAACATAGGTTATGTATGTTTGTCATCTCCCTGTGTCCATAGCAGATGATAGTTCAGCCTCTACTTCTAGTTTACTTTTCAAATTCTTTTCTGTGGAGGTGGAGGCAGGTCCAGGGGGTCAGGGCACATAAATCTTTATTATCACCACCCTATCTGTAGGTTTGGACTTGCAAGAAAACAAGGCAGCACTTATACTGCACATGGGCAGAAGTTGTCTTTAATCATTATTCACCCCGAAGCAACTCACTATAGAAACTATTTACATGGCATTTATATTGCATGCAGTGTTGTAAATACCCTATGTGTATATGCAAATGTTTTTTCTATACATTGTATAAGGAACTTGATTATCTATAAATTTTGGTGTTATGCAGAGGACCCAGCACAAATCTATAGAGAACAAGGGATGGTACTCACTCTAGACCACCTTTCCTGAGAGTCTAAACACAGTAGCTCTTATAAATCTTTGCCTGACTTATTAGCAATTAATAAGCAAGTAAATACAACAGAAATTTTAATACGTAAAACATTATAAACTTATTTGCATCTTCTAGCCATTGTCTTTCAGTTTTCTGGTTAGAAATAAGAGCATTTTCATTATAGTAGACATGCAGATTAGCAAAAGATTATACAAAATAAAAACCACAATCCGATGACCTAGGGATCAATAATATAGTCTTTTACTATATACATGTATTATATATGTAGATATGCTTTTACTATATACATGTATTTTACTATATACATAATTACTGTATGCATCTTTTACTATATACATGTATTATGTATGTAGGATTGCCATGACCACAGCTCCTGTTAATTACCCCTATGTACTACAAAGACTAAGTATTCTTGAAATATTTATTTTACTCTATTTTATTTTAAAATCCTGTATTCTCTGCATCTATAAGGCTTTATCTCATTTTCACCATAATGTAGCTTGAGGAATTTTCTTTAATTAAGTAGTCTATGAAATTCTTTTAACAGGCTGTGTAAAGGTGTATCTCTGACGTGTTTAAGAGGCATGCTAGCTTTGAAGCCACTCCGAAAAGGCCATCCTTTAGGTGTGAAATCCTGTCGAAGCCCACTGTATTTCTGCTTAGCCGTTGTAACAAGTCTGCGAAATGGCATTGAACTTGAGAACCTAGAACGCCTTGTTTGGATCTCAGTCCTGCATGTGTTTCAAATGCAAGATTGCCTTGATTTCTAATTTTCAATTTAGTTAGCCAGCCAGAAAAAGAAGTATTTATGCGGGATACTTAAAAAAAATCCCATTCCTCTTAAGTCCCTCAGTCCCTGGAGAAGGAGTGTGCCTGCTCCGGGCCAGCCCAGCGTTTAATCCCAACCTGTCACCAGTTTCTATGACGTGAGGTTTCTATTACTTCCTGGATCGCTCTAGTCTATCAGAGGTCACCATCTCCAATTTAGCCTAGATGTGGATGGGAAAATACCCTGTACAGCCCCAGCATCCAAAGAACATTGGTGTCAAATTCAATTACTGCAGAAGGAGACCTTCTTTTTTCCAAAGGTCTCTGAATCCATTAAAAAAGCGGTTCTGATTCCTAGCACTCACGCTGTGGTGAGTGTGTCTCCCACACCGGCCTTCTGACAGCTGCACTGTAATTTCACTTTGTCAAGTCCTCTCATGGTTGGAGTTTCATTTGTTGAAAAAAATAGCTCAAATGGAAACAGAGGCTGTTAAGTCTTTAACATACATCTGCACAGACCCGACAGAGGTAAAGCACACAGACGCCGAAGAGCCCATGATGATTTCAGCTCCTGGAAGTTTCCTCGTTCTGTATTTCCAAACATGTTGGGTTGTGTCAGTTCCAGATTGCCGTGACCACAGCTTCTGTTAATTACCCCCGTCTGCCACAAAGGAATAGAATATTCTTAAAGTTTTTTTTCTTTCCCTTTTATTTTAAAATCTTGTTATTTGGATATTTCTTACATTCCCATTTACTCGAAATGTATAGATTTTTCTTTTCTTTGATTAAAGAATAAATGAATTCATGCTGAATTGAAGAAAATGGCTCAACACATCTCACTTTCTTTTTTAAATAGCTGAGAAATATATTTCCACATTTACATTTCCGGGAAACCATTTAACAGGCAGGAACTAACAGTGTTTCCTCTTGCTAATCCACAGCCTTCTAATTTGTCTGGAACACAAACAGATCAAGAAGTGTAGCTGTGTAGGCTCTTCTGTAATTTACTGAACATTGCTCTATCTACTGGGGCAGCCTTGGGTATGTAAAGCCATCAACCGTCAGGAACTCTTTCCAGAAAGTATACACTTTACGTGGCAGCTTGAGCATTTCCCTCATCATTAGACCACGGTGAACAACAGCATCCTTGGCTCCTGTTTCATGCCTTTGCACACTTATCACCATCCTCTGCAGCCTCCAGAAATCTTCTGTTCCTGACCCACACTTGGCAAGCGTCCCACAAGGATGTTGTCTCCAGACAAGACTCCCACAGTTCACGATAGACAGAACTAACTACAGGATTATTTTGGGAAGTAATATGCCAATACATTTGATGTGTTCTTTGAGAACAGGTGCCATTTCATTTTTTATAGTATTTTTTTTTTTCGAGACAGGGTTTCTCTGTATATCCCTGGTTGTCCTGGAACTCACTCTGTAGACCAGGTTGGCCTCGAACTCAGAAATCTGCCTGCCTCTGACTCCCAAGTGCTGGGATTAAAGGTGTGCTCCACCACCACCCTGCTTTTATAGTATTTTTTCATGTCTGGTTCTTTTTACTTAGAAATAACTTTATTACAAATCAATTGTATAAATGTCATTTATACAAGTGACTCATCCATTTAGATCTATATGAGTTCTGTCTTGAGTGATCAATCCTTGAAGGCTGGGAAGGCTCAGTAGTTTCCTTTTGGGGCACACAACATTGGATGACATTTGAACTCAAGTTAGTATGAATTGGAAAAAAGCTACACATTGTTGAAATGGAGCACACATCATGGTCATGCAGGACCAGCCAGCTGCTTCCCCTAGCTGTCAATCATTTAGACACTCAGACATAGGTGGTTCTATAAACAGGACTTTCATGTCTTTAGGGAAGATGCAGAGAGGTGTCTTGGCTGAATCTTATAGGGAGTGCATTTGTGTTTCAAGCCACTCCCAAAGAGTGGTGCCATTGCTTGCATTCCCATGGTGAACACCCAGGGTCCAGTTTCCTCGTGTCTTTACTGGTGTCTGTCTGAAAGCATCGTTCTTTTAACTGCTCGCACAGGTGCAGCAATACTTCAGTGTAGCCTTGACTGGCATCCCCCATGCCTGAGAAGGTACCATTCTGAGTTCATTTGCCACTTCAGACTTTCCAATAAGATCAGCAGTTTCCTCCTTTGGTACGTGTGTGTGTGTGTGTGTGTGTGTGTGTTTTGTGTGTACATGTGTATGCATGGGCCCATGCTTGTGTGTAGGTAGCCCAGATGAGGTACTCAGACACTACCTCCTATCATTTTCTGCCTTATTACTTGGGACAGGGTCTTTTACTGAACCCTGGTTCTTTGACTGAATCTGGAGTGTGTGTGGTTTTCCCCACTAGGGTAGGTGCAAGCAGCAAGCCCCTGTGATCCCCCTATATCTATCTGCCTTTTCACGTCACACCTTCCCCTGAGCACTGGGGTTCCAGGATGATTTTTTTTATGCTGGAGCTGGACATCTAAACACAGTTTTTCATACCTGTGCACCAAGTAGTCTTACCCACTAAGCCATCCCCCTCCCCTCTTCCCTCCCTTCCCTCTAATGCATGAACATGACATGTCTCTCATTTGTCTGAAGAGCATGTTTGATCCATTGTATCATACTTTATAATTTTGGTGTGCAGATGTTGGATTTATTTTGTTAATCTTATGAACCTGAGCATTCTATTTCACCAAGGCCACACCTGTTAATTTTATATTATAAGTTTATAATTGCATTTTTCTGACCTGATTGTTTGCTGCTACAAGAGTTGATATTGTTTTAGTTTGGACTCTCTTAAAATTACATAGCTGGATGAATACTGTGCTCAGGCATCTTCAGAGTTATTTCTGAACTTCCCATGAAGGGAGCAAGAAAAGTAAGGCAGGTCAATTAAAGTCATGCAGCTATTCTCATTCAAATAATTACATGGATGTTTTGTCTGTCTGTATTTCTTGCCTGGTACCCATGGATGTGAAAAGAAGAAATCAGATCTCCTGGTACTGGAGTTACAGATGATTGTGAGCTGCCGTGGTACTGAGAATTGAACCTGGGTCCTCTGAAAGAGCAGCTGGTGTTGTTGTTCCCCCCCCCCCCCGCCCAATTCAACTCTGCTTTAATGGATAGTTTGGAATAAATGAATATTGTTTTCTACAGTCTTTCATTAAGGTTCCCATCTGGGCAACCTGTACAACAAGGTTTTAGTGAAGTTCTCACACCATTTCTCTTCCTAAGGCATAAACGCTGTGTGCAGTGCTGAAAACCAGGGGGCAGTTCACAGTCCCTCCACATCCTCCACACACCATCTCTGATACAGAGGCCATCCGAATCAGAGTCCTTAGAGCTAAGTTGCAATATTTCAAACCATGCCCCATTAGTACATGCTCTCAAAGAGAAAAAAATATCATGGTTTGAAGAATGATAAACACACACACACACACACACACACACACACACACTGAAGCATGGAAACTACATTGAAAAGTATAGACAGGAGAAAGGCTACATTTAAAACTAACTATAAAGTTCTGTTTATTTTTGGTATACTGTGCCATATTGGTGTTCCATGGTTCAGCTCCGTTAATCCTAATTGTCTTGTGTCTGCTCTGTGGCAGATTTCAAACCTAAGCTGCTTGTCCTATGCTGTTATTGGAAATAAATATAGTTCATATGTGAGTGCCTCATCCACTTCATGCCTACTCCTAATTCTCATCTAGTTCCTTCTAGGTGTCCCTGTCTCCCTCCTAAATTCATGATCTCTGCTTATTATTCATGTGTGTGTGTTTATGCACATATATACTATACAACCTACTGAGTCCATTATGAATTTCTCACATATACCAAGAGCTGACCACTTGGCACTAGACCCACATTATTACAAATTATATGCACAAAGAAGCAAATGAGCCCACTGGCACACAGATGTATTTAAGTTACAATTAAAATCACCTTTCTCAAAATAAGAGGCTTGACTATGTGTGCCAATGCCAGACTGTTAGCACCGTTGTCACAGTTGATTCTAAAGATAAAGCAGTGGTCATTGTGACAGCCACGGGAAGCAGGAATGTGTGTGTGTGTGTGTGTGTGAGAGAGAGAGAGAGAGAGAGAGAGAGAGAGAGAAAGAGAGAGAGAGAGAGAGAGAGAGAGAGAGATATCAAGGTGTGCTCAGATCTGAATATTTTCCCCTTTCATACTCACATTGCTGTTTAATTAGCACTGAAACAGCTAAGAGGTAGTACCTTTGAGAGGTCAACTGTCTCTACCCCTATGAATGTGTTAGTACAGGATTTGTGGGGTGAATTAGGCCTTATCATTTCCTTTTTATTAATGCTTGTTAATTCTGCACATTAGTGGGGGTCAATAGGTTCACACATGCATAGAGCATGCACAGATAAAAGCCAATCCTGCCTTTTCGGCACTCTCTACCCCCCAAATACCCTTCCCATTCTCTAGCATCCCATGCTGCTTTCCGAGTTACCTCATTTCCCACCTATGAGAAAGAACATGTGGCATTATTCTTTCTGTGCATGGTTTATTTCACTTAACGCACTGGCCTCTGTTTCCATCAATGTTTCTGAAAATGGCAGAATTCTGTTCTTCCTTATAGTTGGATAATATCCCCTACTTTGTACACATACATGGTTTAATTTTTAATCCATTCATCCTTTGGTGGGTACCAAGACTGATTAGATTTCTTAGCAACCATGAACATGGCTACAGTAAACATCCATGTGTAAATATGTCTTAAAGGATGCTGATTTTTATCCCTTTGAAATGATATCCAGAAGTAAGGTGGCTAGATAGAATGACATATTCATTCCTAGTTTTGGGGGGTGTTTCCCACTGTTCTCCATGGTGGCCTGACTAACTTAGGTTCCCATCAGCAGTGTGTATGGCTTCTATACTCCCCAACATTTATCATTTCCTTTCTTTTTGTAACAGACATTCTATCTGGGGTGAAATGGTATTTCAATGCAGTTTTGATTTGCATGTCTCCAGAACCTGAGGATAGCGAATATTTTGTTCCATGCATTTAACAGCCATTTCTATTTCTTCTTTTGAACAACATCTATTTGGATTATTTGTCTATTTATTAAGTTGGAATAAACTGAGCCAAGGTAGTAAAAGACTCCTACAATGAAATTTTCGAAACACTGAAGGAAGGTATTGAAGAAGACCTCCCCAAACAGAAGATCTTGCTCTGGTGTTTATAGATTGAATAAAAGTATATTTGTAGAATGCATACTACCCAAAGGGACATAGTGAGTCAACATGAAAACAAACAAAATACTAGCACCATTCTTCAGACATCTATAATAACAATTCTGAAATTTAGAGAGAATCACAAAAGACACTGCAAGGCAATACCGGACAAAAAGAACAAGTTGGAGCCCTTACAATGGATGGTTTCAAGATATACTACAGAGCCACAGTGACCAATGTGTGACCAGTGTGGTGTTGCCATAGCTACAGACATGGAGACCAACAGAACAGACCAAAATACCTCAAAAAAAGCCCATACATCTGCAGCCAATTAAGTCTCGATAAAAGCTCCAGAAACATCTGTTGAAGAAAGGATGGCTTCTTTGATAAATGTGCCTGGGAAAACTGTGTATCAACCCACAGAACTTTGAAACCTGACTCCTGTCACTCACAATATACAAACACACACCAAATGGGTTGAAGATGCAACTCTGAAATGGCTAGGAGACAACATGGAGAGCATGTGGGACAGGCAGTGCCTTTCTAGACAGGACTCTGAAATCATAGAAAACCAAAAAAAAAAAAAAAAAAAAAAAAAAAAAAAAAAAAAAAAAAGTGACAGCCAAGATTACACTAGACTAAAGCATTCTTCCCAGCAGTTGGGCAACAGTCAAGAGATAGTCTGAATACTGAAAGAAAATATTTTCTGACTGTATTTCACAATGTTAATATATAGAATATGTACTATTCTATATATTATTGAACAATATATATATAAATTACAGCAATTGAAAACCAGAAGTGTTTTCCTTATCATGAGCATGAGTTCTTACCCAGAATGGGGTCAGATCCATTTGCCTGTTTCTTATCCTCTCTTTGCCTGCCTGCTGTAGGAAGCCTGTTCTGTTGACACCCACTGGTACCTTGATATTGATTTCCTCAGCCTTCGAAGCTACATAAGTAGCCTTCTGTTCATTATGGATTATGGTGTGTGCTGCTATAGATTAAGGTAGGTTGGCACAGTGTAGAAGATGCAGAGAAACCTCCTGAGGAAGGAAGCCCAAGGAGAAAGAGAGAAATCCACAGGCTTCATAGCTGAGCAAGTTGCTTTTTATTTATGAGGCCATCCATAAACAGTTCCTGACGCATTTTGCTCTAGTAAATCTATTGCAACATGAGCTTTGGCCAGCCTGGAGGACATCAATCCAAGGCTTTGGGAAGAAAAGACTACTGGTAAATATGAAATGCATTTAACCTTGAAGTTAAAGCTAACTGGAAGTCCTAGGGGGCATAAAAGCACGATATATGTTTTATATTCTCTGAAAAGATAGAAATGATAATGCACCCCCTACTCTGGGAGAGAGCAACAGAGAAGAAACAGGATAACTTACCTTGCTTTGTGTGTAGTAGGTGAGAGACAAAACTAACTCTGACTAATGGAGTAGTAAAGTTTTATATTAGTTTAACGGTTCTGAGACAAACATGCAAGATATTAATTGCCCTATTTTACATTAAGTGGGGAAGGACAAGGAGGAATGAGGGAACTTATTGTTGCCTCTACTAGGAAACAATATAATGTCTGAAGCAAAGAGGCAATTAGGGATATTTTATAAAATAGTCGATAAAAAGTAACCAAGAACAAACAAATACCTTTCTAAATATTAGAACAGCAACAATAGCAAGCAAAACAGAACATACTGTAAACCTTATGTATGAATATATAATCATAATGAGTTAATATTACTAAATAAAAATAATGAGTAAACAAATGATAGACAGCTTATCTATTACAAGAAGTTTAGGCCAGGTGTGGTGATACATGACTTTAATACCGAGCACTCAGGAGTTATGCAGATGTCTGCGTGTTCAAGGCCAACCTTATCTACATTGTGAGGTCCAGGGCAGCCAGGGCTACAAAGTTAGACCCTGTCTTAGAAACCTTGTAAATGAAATAAAAGTTTTGAGATTGGATCACCAGCTTAGTTCAGTTCTCTATTGCATAGGAAAGAAAGGCAGAGCTAAAATGACTCAGGAAAGCTTAGAAAAAGATGAGGATGCCATGCTAGAAAAACACAACAAGAAACAAAATAGAAGCTACCATGTCGTATGGAATTCAAGGCAAAGAGCTTTAGTAATGGCAGAGAAGAACATTCACAGTGCTCCAGGGCTGAAGTTAACATGAAGCTAGATAATTATATATACAGCAAACAAGAGTGGGAACATCATGAACATGAAATCATAGGATCTCAAGACACTCACCAACATCTGAGGCTCTAGCTAACCCTGTTGAGGATAAGGAGAACAAAGGATAAGAATGAAAGAAAAGAGCTGGGCGTGGTGGTGCACGCCCTTAATCCCAGCAATTAGGAGGCAGAGGCAGGCGGATTTCTGAGTTCAAGGCCAGCCTGGTCTACAGAGTGAGTTCCAGGACAGCCAGGCCTATACAGAGAAACCCTGTCTCAAACAAAACAAAACAAAACAAATGAAAGAAAAGGAAGTAAGAAGAATGGTAAGTATAACGGAACAACGTTATAGGCAGTATAGTGAACAGGCTTGTCTGGACTCTTGGTACATAGCAAATAGCATGCTCTGTAAACATCCCTCAGATCTAGAAGGACTATGTCTTAATTTTGAGCCAAATAAAATGTCACCAAGTCCCAGTGAAATAGAAATGGGCCATCAGAATCATCTGAAAACAGCCACCAAAATAAAAAGTCATATAGGACAAGTCTATCACTTGGGAATAACAATACTTGAGCTAATAGAGGAATGTAATACAACAGAAAAGAATTTAATGGTAATGAAAATGCACCACAGGATTTGAGAGTCAAAATAAATCATTGCTAAGAAAAAGAGCTGTAGCTTAAAATTCTTCTATCAACTTGAAAATTAAAGCAATGTGATGAAACAAAACCAATTAAATAGATGACTCAAAAATTGAAGTAAAAAAGAACAGCAAGAAGAAGTAATTAATAAAGATAAAACCCCATAAATTTAGGGACTAGAATATTAAAGAAATAGAACAGAGTATCCATCACATCCATGTTTATAATGAGGAATGACAGGAACCAGTACAAGAACAGGGAACTCATTAAGAGAATTGAAAATGGGGACCAGCCCAAAACAGGGAGTGCATTGAAAAAATTGATGCCCATGGCGTAAGGAGCCACACAGGTCTGCGGTGATTGGGGGTGATCTCTGGATAGACACCATCAAGGAAGAAAATGGTCAGGTGTGTGTCATAGTTAGGGTTTTACTCTTGTGAAAGACACCATGACCAAGGCAACTCTTAGAAGGACAACATTTGATTGGGGCTGGCTTATAGATTCAGAGGTTCAATCCATTCTCATCAAGGTGGGAACATGGAAGCAGCCAGGCAGGCATGGTGCAGGAGGAGCGGAGAGTTCTACATCTTCATCTGAAGACTGCTAGTGAAAGACTGACTTCTAGGCAGCTAGGATGAGGATCACACCCACAGTGACACACTTACTCCAGCAAGGTCACACCATCCAATAGTGCCACTGCCTGGGCCAAGCATATACAAACCATCACAGTGTGGAAGGAAAAATGCAGGGTCCTGGACTGTTAAGACACTAAACCAGTGAATTCCTGCCAGGGTAACTGCTGCCACAAGTCATTGAGGTGGGGAAGGTGCCGGCTTTAAGCAGGAGTCTGTTTAAATGTTGTGGAAAACTACTAGAAATTTTAATCAAACATAGGTAGAAATGATAATTGCTTTTTCTCTCATCCAGGCAGAGAAATGAAAAAGAGACTCCATTGCCAAGAGGCCCTTACCATTCATTAGGACCATTGCTAGAAGGGGGTGAAACATGAATGGGGTCAAAGACACCAAGCTGCTCAAGTGACAAGATGAGAATAGTATGTCAATGGTTGCCAGCTATGCTGGGCCTAATACTGAAGGGACTTGTGTCCTGTAGGGGATGACAGTCTCCCCACACCCTGGCTTGGCCACACAGGAGCACATGGGAGAGGGAGGGACTCTGGCTGGCTTCCTGCTGTCAGAGACCTGTTGGAGATGAAGGTCTGAGGCTTCCCTGACATCATGTTGTTTTCCTTGGCAGGAAGAATTGGCTGTGTGATCTGTAGAGAAGCATGCTATCACTGTAGACATCTGTACCGCCAACAGACAAGGACCTGGGATGGGCGGGGAGGTGGGGGGAGTGTTAATCCTAGTTTGGCATGTTTGCTATTTTAGAAATTATTGTCTATTTCCCTCACATAGTAGGAACACAGCACATAAAGGAACACAGAAAGCACCTGATATTTATTTTTGTACTTACAGTTTTGAGAAGAGTCCTGACAGATTTTATCCAAATTTAGTGTTTGTTTTTTTAAAAGTTTTCCTAAGGCCTGCAAGTTGATAAATGCAAACTTTCTATTGAAAGTAAGTTTTTCTAGCTAAGCCAGCATGCCTTTAAAGATGTCCCAGCAAAGCAGAAACCATTAACGCCAAAAGAAAAAAAAAGGGGGGCGGGGCAAAGCCTATCTGCCTTCTTCCCTGGACCTCTGTCAAACGAGAAATGGCAATGCTGCTCCATTAGAGGAGAGCCCCACCACACAGCGAAGCAGCTCCTGTGTCTCCTCCCCCTCTACCCCTCATCTAGGAAGAGTGGTAGATCCAGGTTTCTGAGTAGACTAGATTATATTAGCAAGGAAAACCTATTTGTCTAATGCAGTCTCTGCTTTGGGCTATCTGAAAAATCATTGTCAGACATTCTCCTGTGGATCAGGCAGAAAGGATGGGCCACAGGATATTTGGGGCAGTGTACACACAAGTGGAAATATGAAGAGCAGGCTCTGGCAAATAGATTGTCTCCGAGGCTTGGCTTGTCACTGCCCTGGCACTCCTCTGGCACTGGCATCTTGAATGAGCCTGCCCATCATGCATTCACTCATGGCACGGCCCCTCTCAACTTGGCAAGGTTCCTGTATTTCTGGGGACATGGCTACTGAACTCCAGTTTTTCTCATGAACTTACTAAAGAATGGAAGGGCACATTAGCTACAAAAAACCCCAGGAAAACCTAGGAATTAAAACAAATCAACTGAGAAGTGATAGGCCTGATGACACAAGCATGTGAGTACTTATATACAAATACAAAAACACATACACAGATGTGCATATACAAATACTCACACACATATATACATGCATGCAGATACACATACACAAATACATACAAATATACATACATGCACATATACAAACACACACACACACATATATATATATGTATGTATATATATATACATGCAGATACACATACACAAATACATACATACACATATATACATACATATATACACATACACACATATACATACATGTAGACATATAGAGATATGGACACACATACATATATGTAATACACATATATGTCCATACAAGGTTAAGCACATATATATGTGCATATATATATATATATATATATATATATAAGCACACATATATACATACACACAAATATAGAAACATACATATGCCCATACACACATACAAAAAATATATGTATATGCATCTATAATCCATCATACAAACATAAATATATCCATATACATCCATATACATACACACATATACAGACATATACAGATATGTACACACATACATATATGTAATATACATATATATCCATACACAATTAAGCATATATATATATTTACATACATACACACACACACTCACACACACACACACAGAGCAGTCTTACTTCAAGGAGACACTTGATGTTATTTCAAAAGCCATAGGGTGCTCTGATTGCAATGGCAGTGTAAACCATTCTAGGTGATCATCCTCTTTCCATGGAACTTTATGGAAGTTTCTAGAGCTCTGCATTTAAGGGTTGAAACAACAGCTGCTCCTGACAGTCTACCCTGACGAGGCAGCATTCACTAAGAGATAGTTTTCTTACTAAATACACATTAGCAGCCTCATCCTCCATGAGCAAGTGTTGGCTGAGATGTGGAAACTGAGGGGACTTGGGTCTCTATTTGAATTCTATGTTAAGTATATGGCTGCCCCTTGCCACCTCTGCCCTTGCCGTGGGCTATATCCATAGCTCCTGCTTTTCAACTCTCTTCTGAATAGTCTATTAGAAGAGTTTATATTTAGAACTTTGTGTATTATAATGACTCGTGTATAATATATATTATATATAAAATAATATATAATTATATTTATATAAATCATTTAATTATAACTATATGATAAATAATGTATACTATATATAATTTTATTCACAACCTATAATTTATACAATCATAAATGTACATATTTATAAATTTATATATAATTATAAATTTTAATTATATATTCATATACAATTATAAATGTATATAATGTATTTATATATGTTATAAATAAATGATACTATATACAATATAATATAATATAAACATAGCTATAAGATATGAGATATAAGACATAAGATATTGTATACATAAAAGAGAATATAATTACCTTTTTATTATTCTTATTTTGACCCCATCTAAATCTCAATATAGGAATCTTTTAGAATCACAGATCTGTTTACTGCTACATCTCTGCTGACAACCTTTTTAGGCTTCCCAGCATTTGCAACACAGATGGGAAATATAGTTTGTCTGATACTATGATGGGTTGGGATTAACTTCTAGCGTGCCCTGCTAAGAGGCGGTCTGAGGCTGTGTTTCAGTTATTTGAGAATGCTGTGATTGATTGGCCATGCCTGCTGTGGACCCAGGAAGAAGGGGTAGGGGTCTGCATATCACACTTAGCATGCATAAATAAATGGCTAGCATTCAGGTCCTTTGAGAATTGCCCTCTCTTGCAGTTCAAAATGTCCCATTTCCTAAGAATGACATGCTTGTCTCCTGGCTTCTGTCCTTAATGTCCACCCATCTGTGCCCTCCTTCTTCCACTTCTTCCAAAATTTAGTTTTGTTTGAATTTCAAGATTGAAGGTTTGCTTCCTGGAGAAATCTTTTTAGTTCCCACCTTGCAATTGTAGGCGAGGTCTGGTGGCTCTTGTGTGCTCCTGCTGCAGAGGGCTGTGTCTCTGTCACTGTTCAGCCCTCTGTGCCATAATCCCCCACGTGATGTCTGGTTCTCCCATGAGACGGGGTCCATCTGAGGGCAGAAGTACATTCACTTTTGTCATTTATTACTGCCTACACTTCAGTGTCTAGCCAGCATATAATAATTGCTCAATGGCAAAAAGTGAACGCTGGATAAAAGAACAGACTTTTGCCTAGAGGTGTGAAAAAGTGGCCAAATTCACAGGCCTGTGTGTTCTATAACCATACACATGAATGCAAATATCATTAAGACCTGTTGTTGGGTATGTTAATATTTTTTCATTGTTGCCATACATTTAAGAGGAAATTAAATGCCCTTCTAATCAGTAGGTCTAATCAGTAGGTTTAGGCTTTAGCCAAAGCCCTACATCAGAGGATGCATTAGTGAGAGAAACATATGCATAGTTGACCTAAAGGCTCTGGAAAAGGCTCTGGAAAACCTGACTATGTTTATGTTTCAGTTAGCTGAGAACTGAAATCATGGAGACCTGTATTTGGAAGGCTGGTGGGTGTGGTGTAAAGGTTAACACACCTGGCACTTAGCACAACCCCAACCCTGTACATTCTTCTCTCTATCCCTGAGTCTTCAGAGAGATGGAACTCCTTCTGACCAGCTATAGGGAGAGCAGCCCTCCAATGGATGTTTGTAGACCATCAAAGGGAGATGGACCAAGGGAAGGAGGTGGTCTCCTGAACCTAGTGTTGCCTGTAGGGCCAAGGGCAATGCTTGGGGCAGCGAGTTCTGAACCCTCACATACATCAGCTTAGCATGACATTCCAGGCTGCTCTTTGCAATGCTCTGAGACAGTCAGGATGAAGGCCTATTTCTTTTGTCTGTATTATTGTTTCTCCAAACAGCATTCATGTGTGTGTGTGTCCATGCATGCACTAAAATTTTGCCATATAGAAATAAACTGTAGTTACATTTTCCATTTTTTTACCATATATATTTATATGTGCAGTAAAATAGAATAAAATCTGAATTTCTATCTTTTTGCTATATTCATGCAGTCATCAAATATTTGCTGAGCCTCTACTATGGTTGATGTGCTGCAAATAGAACAGCAGGAAATCAATACAGTCCACAAGCTGCTGCAGGGAGCAGCCTGCTGTGCCAACCTCTGGAGGTGCCTCAGATCCGGTGGGCTGGCTGCAGTCTTTTATTGAATATCTTGGGTTCAAGTGAGGTTACATGCCAAAAGAATGCCCTTGAGGACATGGCAAAAAAAAAAAATGAGAGGCTTCTAGTCAGATCTACCTCTGACACATAAGTTAAAGTAAATGTGCAATGTAGGATAATGTGTACAAGCCTATAATTCTAATACTGGCAGGGGTGGAGGTGAGGAGCAGAGCCTATAGAACCAGGATTTCCTGGTTCATCTTTAGCTATATAGTGAGCTCTGGGGTAACCTGGTCTACACGAGACTCTGTCTCAATGCACAAACAAACACCATAAAAGCCAACAAAGCAAAGTAGATGTCCAAATTAATTCTGGTAAAAATGCCTTGCTGGGGTTCCATTGCAATAGCCAGGGTCTTTGTGTCCTTTCCTGAGTACCTTCCAGTTTTCAGATTCAGATGTTATTCCTTGATCTGGGACAAACAAAAAGCAAGCAAAGACTAGAAAAGGCACACAATTTCTGCTAAACCAAATTGTTTAAAGTATAAATACAATCACTAATAATATTAATTCCTTAGAAATTGAAACAGGGTTTAATTCCCCAAATGAAAGTTAGCCCCTGTTTAATGAGTTGGTGGCTGTCCTACTACCCTCATCCAGGAGGCAATGAACACCCAGGAACAGAGCTGTGAAGACCAGAAAAAGGACATGCTCATATCAGAGACAGGCTGTCAGCCATGGAGTGACTCCTGTCCCATCTCGGTCTCATCTTGATTGAGCTCGTGCTTTCTGAGGCAGGGAGGCAGCAAGTCCTCACGTATAACCCAAACCTGCCATTTGCTTCTATTACTTTACTGTTTGTATGTTCATGATTGAGCCTCAAAATGACTCCTGACAAGGTTCGTGCACTCTTTGTAGTAAAGAAATGAAGGGTTAAATCACAGAGCTACTTCTTCAGAGAGTCCCTATCTGGGCACTCAAGCCTTTAAGTCCCCAGTGCATGCTGGGAAGCCTCTATTCTACTCTGTCCTGTGTCATTTTCCTCTGGAAATTTCCCCAGGATAGAGTGCAAAGAGAGTATGCCATGCTCAAGAAATAGCAAGTACAAGAAAGCTAGGATGCATACCATTGTGGGATATGGAGGTAGTAATACATGTGCCATCTAAATGTGCAAGGATCTGAGGCAGACAAAGGAGCACTTCTCTCCTAATTACACAAGGAAGAACTACAAAGTGTCTTTAAACAAAATGGAGTAACAGAAGAAAATTAGTATGAGATATAATGAATTAGAGAAAATAATGGGTCTAGAGAAAGAAGACTAAAGTAAGAGAGTGCAATAGTGTAAGCATGAGGTACCACATCCATTAAAGGCAGAACACAGTGTTATAAACTAGGGTTCACTCCTAGATATTGAGCAATATCAATTACATATAAATGCAAGCACTTTGTCAAAGGCTTGGAGAAGCCTCTGTCCAGTTATTTAGGTGTGACTGCTCAGCCTTAGAGCCACGACGAAGATATTTAAGTAGCTAGGGTTTCATGATGGGAAGCCAGCATGAGACAGATGTAAAGGAGTCCTGTGAACCTTATGTGAGGGCTGGGTGATATGAGCAGGAGTATGTGCTTGGAAACTGATCCTGGGTAGCCAGGTAACCTCACCCAGGAACAGCAAAAGCACAGTCATCAGGACCTGTGGACAGATTTTAAGGGGCGTAGGGGGAATCACAGAGCACTGTCCAGCATACATGCTCAGGAAGGTGAGGTACAGATAGCCACCAATAAAAGTTCAGGAGCTATTGAGGGGAAGATGTGTTTGGTGTGTGGAAGAATCCCATTTAAAACCCCAGGATGTGCCAAATAGCTAGTTAAGCAGGTAATAGTACATAATGAGGAGTCAGAAGCTGGCATGGATGGATGGATCCAGGCCCCATGGTCTCAATGGCGACCTTTGCAGTAATGACTGCCATTGTGGCTATAGAAGTGACTGATGTTTAACATTTGTTTGTGTAAACTGGAGTAACCAGTCTCCTGAATTTGAGGCAAAGGATTCAAAGGTTAGCAAATCAGAACAGGGTGTTCTATACAGGAATTGACTTTGACAATGGAGCTTTCATTGAGAAGCCACAAAGAATGTTCTAGAAATAAAGTCATAGGAAAAAAATAAAGTGAAATCATTTGAATTCTAGGAAAATAGGAATTAGACATAGCTAAAATCAGGTGACATTTGAATTGCATATATTTCAAATGCTGAAGTAACCTTTGTGGTCAGAAGTAGGAAGTGTTAATTTGCAGACCCATTTCTTCCAACCTGGCAAGACTGTTATGGTGGGGCATGTTCACTCTTCCGTGTTGGGATCTGCTCCTTGCCTTGGAGAAACGGGAGCAAGTTTCAATTGTGGGGGAGAAAGCATAGTGTATTCCTTCATTGGAAGAAACCTTAACAAACAGAGATCTTTTAGTAATTTTCGCTTAAAAACTCTCATGGCACTTTGACAAGGGAAGGGACTTTTAGCTCCTTCCTGTTAGAATTGCTCTGACTCCACAGTTGTCTTGGGAAATGCCATGAAGTGAAGCTGATTTCTGAGCTTAACCCCAGTAAGTAAGGATCATACATGCTTAAACATTCCAAACATTCCATCTGTCTGTCTCTCTCTCGCTCTCTCTCTTATTTATTTGTTTGTTTGTTTGTTTGTTTGTTTGTTTATGTGTGAGCATATCTGTGCAGGTGTGTGTGGAGGCCAGAAGTCTACCTTGAACATCATTCATTAGGTGCCATCCAAATTGTTTTTGAGACAGGATCTCTCGTTGAGCTAGAACACACACTGATTCAGATGGGTGGCAAGCCATCAAGCCCCATGTATCCACCTGTCTCCACTTCCCTAGCTCAGGATTTCAAACACATACTACTACATCCATTATTTTAAATACGGCATCTGGAGATCAAACTGAAGTCCTGTGTTTACAGGGCAAAAACTTGACTGACTCAGCTCTACCCTCAGCACCTAAAATGCTTCCTTAAGAAAAAGCACCCAAGGGTCTCAATGTCCTTGGACTTCACATACCTACCAATATAACCCTGGCTATTATCTATGACTTCAATTATTTTTTTCCAATAGGAAAATTAAGGTATAGAATAGTATAGATGAAAATCTCAAGAGCCATGAGATTTAGTTTGTTTTCATTAGTTTTATGAATTGTGACTAAGTCTCTTAAGCACTATGAAACTTTATGGGCTGCAATGCTGCATTTATTTAAAATTAAAATGCCAGTTAGGCTCAGCATAAGAGTCCAATGATTCCGGGACCCATTGAAGATTTCCAGTCTGAGCTGCTGAGTCTGTGGCTTGTTGTTCAGTTTTTAAATTCTCTACAAACACATTTCTCTAAGGGGGAAAAAAATATCCTTCGCTACAGAACGTGGAGGAAGGCCAGGCACTCAGCCATGTCTGAGAGTTGGCAGACTGGGAGAAGCTGCTTCCAACTGACTTTTAGACACAGAGCAGCAATCAACAAATATTTTCCGGGCATTCATTCCATATACACATTAAGCATTTCTTTGAAATAGATGTTAGGAAAGTAGAAATGTGCTCTTCAGGGCAGCAGCACTGGACTGTGGTTCTTCACAGAAAAGTAATGTGCCTAGTTTTCCAGCCTCATCTAATGAAGGCACGGTGTATCTTTGAGGAAAAATTGGAGAAATCAGAGGAATACCTCTCTGTGTATGCTTCAAGAAAGACACTTGAACTCTGGGTCCATATCAAAGGTGTTGGTGTGTGTGTGTGTGTGTGTGTGTGTGTGTGTGTGTGTGTACGCGCGCGCATGTGCACGTGTACCTATTTGTAGATCAGGAATGAAAGTAGCTAAAAAGGCATAAAATCAATGTTTGTAGGCAGCACGAAATAAGCAGGATACTTGGGAATAAGTTTAACTATAGTGCCCAAAGTCTTATGCATAGGCATGATTTTAGAACATTGATGATGAAAGTTAAAGACAGAAACAAATGGAAAGATGTCTTGTGATCATGGATTGTAAAAATAGTATTTTTAAATATCTGTACTGCATAAAGTGGTCTTTGGAGTCAATGCTAGTCCTATCAAAACTTTAATGTCTCCTTTTAGAGGAATAGAAAAAAAATAGTAATCAAGTAAGATCTGCCCAAATCACAGAGCAGTTTGATCATAAAGAAGAAAAATAAAGCCATTTAGACCATTTGATTTTAAACTATAACTCTAACAGAGCTATAGTATTTAAATCAGTATGATACTAGAAAATAAACACAGTGGACAATGGAAAAATAGCTCAGAAATATTATTCATGCATGCACCATAGTTGATATTGGACAAAGGTGCTAAGAACACACAGTGGGAAAGAGGGTTTCTTCCATCAATGGTGTTGGAAAAACTGGATCTCCACATACCTAAGGGAATTTTATCCTTATACTTTATATATGCATTAACTGTAAATTCAAGACTTTCACATGAGATAGAGACCATAAAACCCATAACAGAAAACATAAGGAACAAGGCTGCTTGCTATTGATCTTATCAGTGGCCACTAGATAGGATAAAAACACGGCTACCCAAAGCAATATTGACCTGTAGGGTTGCCTCAAACTGACCAAACCTCTGCGTATAGTGTAGGAGACAATCAGCAAAAGGAAGAAGCTATATACAAGAAGAACATATTTACAAGCTGTCAATTTTTTAAGGCTTCATCTATAGGAGTGAAAAGCGAAGAATCCATTTGTTGCTGTTTTAACATGGGCAGAGGACCCAAATAAGCATTTTTTCTGGAAAACATATACACATGGCCAACAAGTAATGAAAGGGGCTCCAGGTCACTAATCATTAAGGAAATGCAATCAAAGCCAAGAAATACCACCTCACATCTGTTGGTGTGGGCATTATCCAAACCAAGAGGTTATAGGTGCTATCCAGGACCCAGGGACAAAGGAAAACCTTACACCCTGTGTTAGAGACCCTGTATCCTGTAAGTGAATAAATAGGCCACAGGCAGAGAGGGCCATGAGCAAGGGCCACCACACTACCTGTCTTCTTATTCCATGGAACGAAAGGCACATTTTTAACATCATATGAGTCACAAATTAACTAAACCTCATCCAGCAACTTTAACAGTGACCACTGTAACATAGCCTAAGTCATATATGCCATTCTCCCCAACACACAGAGAGTGGCCTCTTGCTCATAGCCCAAGACATATTAGCCAATTTCTCTAGCGTTGGTCATGTGTTATAGGTCACATACTAACCAAATCTGTTTACTCACAATGTTAGACCAGCCCTTCTTTTGGAAAAATTTAAGTGACACCATGCTTTGGCTAGACTGATTTTCTTTTCTTCAGACTTAACAAACCTCTTGCTTAAAGTACGCTTTGACTCAGCAACTCTCCACCAACTTCTTAACACGGACTCCCAAAATATAATACTCCATTAGTGGTAATACAAACTGGGTTAACCCTTGTGGATTGCAGTACATTGGTGCTTTAAAACATTAAGTCTAGAATTGCTATGTGGTCCAGCAATTCTGTCTCGGCATCTGTATTTAAAGGAAGTAAAATCACTATTTTGAAATGACATATGCACCCATGCTTATTGCAGGATTATTTTTAATAGACAAGATATAGGAGCAACCTAAGTGTCCATCATGGATAAAAAATGTACCACACAGACACAGGAACACACACACACACACACACACACACACACACACACATGGAATTTTGTTATAATGAAATATTATCCAGCTATCAAAGGATGGGCATCCTGCCATTTGCAACCACAGAGATTAACAAAGGACATTATGCCAAGTGACATGATCCAGACTCAGAAAGATAGATGCTATATGATTTGATTCCATTTGAGGATGGAAACTAACAATGCTGACCTCCTAGATTCGAATGCTCAGTGCTGGCGGGAGGAAGCAGAGGAGATGGAGAGTTCCTGATGATTACGTCTAGACTTTCAGTGTCAAAGCTGAAACTTGGGTTCTGAGGTACAGATGCTAACTGCAGCCAACAGAACTCTATTCTACACTCAGAATCCGCTAAGAGAGATCTTAAATGTGCTTATTGCACATACACAATGGTGTCATGAGCAATGATGGGTGTAAATAGCTTGATTGTGGTAATCACTCACAATATTTACATGCATGAAATACCACATTGTATACCTCGACTATATACAATCTTTATTTGTCAACTACACTTTACTAAAGCTGAAATACAAATAATGTGAGGGGTTGACCTTCCTCTTTTTGTTTGTAATATGAGATTATATCCCCTTTCTTTGGTTGTCCAAAACATAATAATAATATCTCAACTGTCTATGGGCTCCTTAAGAGCCACCCAACAAAACTCTTTTACACACTGATGGAGCCCAAGTCCTTACACAGCTGAATTAGTTTTTTTTTTTAAATAGTGGGGTACATCTAATTCAGCAAGGCAAAGGTATTTGGGTCTAGCTATAAAAGCAGAGCCAGGAATTCTTTTTTCTTCACTCCAGTGGGACACCATTAGCTGTGGTCAGAGCAAGAGTTTTGATGGATACTCTGAGTGGTAGGCCTGGTGAGATCCAGCTATACTCTTCGAAATGCACTTACCACCCTGGCTTTTCCCTCTTCTTTTTCTTTTAAAGAAGTCATTTAGAGGGTTGATAGTGTTGCTGTGGAGACAGACTGTTTGTGTTCTTTAGTCTTTGAGCCCTAATAGACCTAAAGAATGATTCTGGAGTAAAAGCAAAACGGGTCAAGTATAAGAGAAGTCTTAGAAATAAGCAGTGACTAAGAGGTAATTTTTTCTCGTGAAAGGGAATAGCCTCACTGTGGGGCATGTGCATGCGTGTGCAAGTGTGTGCATATGTATGCGGTGTGTGGTATGTGGTATACATGTGTTTGCACACGCACATGTGCGTGCATGTTTGTCCTGTGTCTAAGTTCTGCCAGGAAAATCATTTCCACAGAGGCCCTGGCTTTCTTTTGTGTGGAACTTGGTCATACTCAGTGGCCAGTTAGGCTAATGGCAGGTGTATATTCCCCAAAGTGTTGAGAAAAATCACCTCAGAGGTGAGTTTCACTCACTACCTGTTCTTTTCCCTTGTTCCAAAAAATGTGGAGTCTGGTTAGGAAAACTCTCCTGCCAATCAGCAGCTAGCATCAACATTAACAGTTTGTGGACTTCCACCATGTCTGTTAATCTTTAAATTAATACCTGTGAATATAATGAATGGATTTCCACTGCACACTCAAGGTCAGGCTGAAAGAGAGGGGCCCTCCTCTCTTCCCAGTTCCCTTTATTTGTGCATGGTTTAGACATTTCCAACATTAACAAAGGTTCTTCATTTTTTTATGAGGTAGTAAGTATATTAATATTGAAAAAAATAAGAGGTCCACCTTGTTCTGGGATGCAAACAGGAGCAGGGACCCCATTTATAACTTTCTGAAGAACTGGGAGACAACTTGACAAACACCATATCCCCTTTCACATCACAATAGAGTATTGCTTCCAGGTAGGTTCACCTGGATGGCAGCCCTGAGGTTGTGACTTGCGCCTTTGTGTCAGGCTGATCATAAAGAGAATTTGTGTCTACCTAGGCCTCTCACCAAGTGAAAATTTAGCTCATTTCTTTTTAGGAGCACTTTTGTTATGGCCTTGTTTCTCTGGGTTTTGGATATATTTTTCACACTTTATGAGGTTTCTTCAATTTTTTTTTTCAGGGCTTCATATGGTGCTGGGTTGTGAAGCCAGCTCTGGTGTTCATCCCATCTAAAACTTAAATCAAGCCTTGCTTTTTATTTGACTAGTCCCCTGCATACCAAGGAGTGTCCAGAGTGATCCCTCTATTGCTTGAAGCCAAGCCTGACCATTTTCAGAAAAGTAGAGAATTTAATCACCCCAAACAAGTTGAAGCCAAGAAACCAGGCCATGTTTTCCAGCTAGCTCCAGCCGTAAGAAGCAGTTACTCTTGATGTGAAATTACTTGACTTTAACCACAAGAGTCTAGGCTTCTGTCAATGCAAAAACATAGCTCCTATCTCAAACGGAGTAGGAGAGTTTTCTCTGGAGCCAAATATGAGTATCCATGGCTGGGAACATACACTCAGATTATTCCATTTTGTGTTCCAGCATGGTACAGTGCCCTGCTGTTTTTATTGTAACTAGCAAAGAAAGTCATAAATCAAGGTGTTTGGTTTTTTTCTTTCATAAATTATTAGAAATATCAGGTAGGCAGGTTACAGTAGGACTATTTCTCCTATAAGGCTTATATGTTATCTGAAGGTGTCTTTCTCCTCTGGGTTAGTAAAAGCTAGGGGTCTGTTTGTATATTCCAAAAGGATTTGCTTAATAATTACAAGGATGGATGTTAGGCCAAACACAGTGATGGACAATGAAATTATAAAGGGGGCTAAAGATAGCTCAAGATGGTTGACATGTGGCTAGTGCTAAGTTTACTGACCATTTATATCATTGTCCCCATAGCATAGGCCTGAAGAGTGTGAATGACAGGAGACATGGAAAATATATATCATCATCAAAACATATCCTATGTATTCTCTCTCTCTCTGTCTCTCTGTCTCTCTCTCTCTCTCCATCCATCCTATCTTCTATATACCTATCATCTATCTTTATACATATCTCCTATCTATAGATGAATCTACCATTTATGTTTTGTATTTATTTACCTACCTATAATCTATTATCTATCTGCTTACTATCTGTCTATGTGCCTACCTACTTATTTATTTAAAATTTGCCTGTTATTGTATGTGAATTGCTTTTTCATTCGCTTGGTGGCCTAGTAGTGATAGACTTCAAAGAGCAAGATTTTATTTAATTTGTTGAGTTTCCTTTAATGAAATAGTACTTTTTTATGTTGTAAGAAGTCTTTGTCAATTTTAAATTTGTGAACATTTTCCTCTTAAATATCTTCCTAGAATGTTTGTGATTTTTTTAAACTTTTATATGGACTTCTTCGATGTATTTCAGGTATTTTGTGTGTACACTGAAAGGTCAGAATTGAATCCATTTATTTTCAGTGACCAGCTCTTGTAGCCTTACCCTTTCTGTCTTGAAATGCCTTGGTGCCTTGATTAAATATCCACAGAACAATGAGTTTACACCTAGTTCTATAATCTACTGCTTCCTTACTCTGTATGTGTCTCCTTGCACTAGAGCTACGCTGTTTCTTTTCTGTAGTATTGGACAGTAACTCCTGGTACCAAGTGGCCAAAAGCCTCCAGTGAAATTTTATTTCTTCAAAATAGTTTTGGCTGTGTTGTAGGTTGTTTGCATATCACATACATTTTAAAATGGTGTGTTATTTTTCTTTATAGAGAATCCATGGGACTTTAACTTTGTGTGCCTTGAGCCGGATATAATTTCAGAAGACATTTTCTTAACATTGAGTCTCCCTTATCACGAACACAATGTGATATGTTCATAGCTTTTGCTTTATTTAGCAATGTTGTATATTTTAAATATGTAGGTCATTCACATCTTGAACATATTAATTCACATTTATGATCCCAACCCTTATGACCTCAGCTTAGGTTGGAAGATGTCCATGAGTTCATGGCTTACTTGGGCTGCATGGTGCGTTCCATGTCAGCCTGAGGTAAAGTGTAAGAGTCTGTCTTTAAATACCTGAAGGGACAAAATCATTCCTGAACACATTCTCATTTACTTTCATTCCAGTATAAACTTTATTGTTTTTGAACTTCTAAGTAGTGTATTGCTAATGTATGGTAGCTATGTATTAAACTATGCTGGGGAACAACTGTAATATCTTTTGTTTACCCATTGCAGGGTTCATTGATGGCAGATCTCCATAACAAAGAGTCAGTTAACCAAAGAAAAGCATAACCAAGTGCTTAAGCAAAGTCTTCCAGGACAGCAGAGTTATCAGAAATGAAGTCTGAAATAAAATCTGGGCTCTGTTGTAGAATGGACCGACTGTGACGCAATAGGACTGTGCTAAGTCGGAGTGTTAGTTGCCTAATGGGAACAAAAGGAGGACAGCTGAGCAATGCCTATGTTTAGAGTCTTCTTGGCCCCAGAGTGTGGGAAGCATGCCTCTAAAATGAGGGCTTAAGACCATAGAGGGAAGGTAAGTCAAGGACTTTTCTTATTTATATGCTTTAGGGGAGAAGGAAAGCAGAGGAAGCTGAAGATGTCAGAGATATTTCTGCTTCTGTGATTTCTGTTTCCCTTAAAATACCCAGCATTTTCTATTTAAAAATATCTAACTAGGAGTTTTCCATTTTTCATTAAACAGCTTTTTCTTGGTCATTTTGATTTTCTACTTCATCTCTTCTTTAATCTTTATTTATTAATTTTTGCTTCTATACTTTGGTATTAACTTATTTTCCCAGCTTCTCCCAGAATTGATTTTCTACCTTCTTTATCCTGTCATGTAAATATTTTATACCCAGCTTTTATATGCCCACACATTACTATTGACCATTTTACAGATAAGGACATGATTCAGTCATCTCTTTGTTTATGAGGGGAGAAGATTGGTTCCCTTGTAAATAGAAGATTCCAGAATCAATGGACACTCAAGTCCATTTGAAGAATTTGAACATAAACTATACACATCTTCTCTCATTCTTTGAAGGTTCTCTAGCTTACTTACATTGACTAAGTCAATACTAAAGCTACATAATGATTTTACTGCATTGTTAAAGCCATAATGACAAGGAAAAGAATGTACATATTCATTACAGATACAGCCAGGCAGTGGTGGCGCACACCCTTAATCCCAGCACTTGGGAGGCAGAGGCAAGCAGATATCTGAGTTCTAGACTAGTCTGGTCTACAGAATGTGTTCTAGGGCAGGCAGAGCTACACAGAGAAACCTTTTATGGGGGAAAGGGGAGAAAAAATGTGCACATATTCATCACAGATACAATTTCAAAGTTATATTTTTGTTCCTCAGACAAAGAGCTGGTATGTAGAGAGCACCAACTGTGATATTCAGGGGATACTAGAGACATTTGCTTAGAATGCTCAGGTCTCTAGCAAAGCCTATACACTCTTCTCAAATGAGAACTGAAAGACGTTTTGCTGCATGCTTAGGGGACATGGCTGGCCGCATCTTGGTTAGGAGCATACCTTTTCTCTAGCCCTAGGCAGCTGCAGGAAAATTTCAGTGTCTGAGGTCCAGTCTGTGTGATGAATTTGCAACCTTCAAGAAAGCCTTAGCTTAATAATCTCAGGGTTTTGGCATGTGTTCTCCAGCTAAAGAGCAGATGTTTTCTTCGAAACAAAAGCACAAGGCCCTACAGTTGTTCTAAGGGATTGCCACAAATAACATCGAATGCAGGAGCAACAAGTCCCGAGGAGACTGTCTCTACAGGATCATAAGCCTGTGCCAAGGTTTGGGGGTTGAAAACACAAGACTTTATTGGTACTTTGGTGTTTTAACAAGCAAGGGCTTAGAGGTTTTAAACCACTTCAAGAACTTTCCAAAAGTTCAGCTTCATCGCTGTGCAGTGATGACAGCTGTGTAGGTTTCAGGATCCCGTGTCTGCCTTTTCCCCCCAGATCTATCTATCTATCTATCTATCTATCTATCTATCTATCTATCTATCTATCTATCTATCTATCTTCCTTCCTTCCTTCCTTCCTTCCTTCCTTTTCCTTTCTTTCTTCCTTCCTTTCTTCCTTCCTTCCTTCCTTTCTTTCTCTCTCTCTCTCTCTCTCTCTCTCTCTCTCTCTCTCTCTCCCTCCCTCCCTCCCTCCCTCCCTCCCTCCCTCCTTTCTTTCTTTCTCTCTCTCTTTCTTTCTTTTTTTCTTTTTCTTTTTTATGTTTGCTGAATGCTCTACCAAAACTGCTGCCTCCCCCTGCAGCCCATGCATGGAGCTGCCTTTGAGAAACCTGAGCTCTCAGCCAGATTGCAAAGCCCAGAGCAAGTCTCACTCCTTGCTGCTGGCAGATACTTCAAAGCACACAGAGCCCCCTCTCCCCCATAAATGAACAACAAAGCACCACTGCACCAAGCCCACCTCCAGAACTTCAGCTGGCCTCTGTGTTCAGTCTCCTACCCCTACATCACATGTCACCCAGGGTTTCATCACAAAACTGAAACAGCCTCTCCCAGTTTTGATGGTCAATGAGCATCTCCTTTGTGGTTGTCCTTGGCTTTGGCCCAAAGGAAAGACTCCTTCTGTCTTCTCTTCTTCCCTATACCCCACCCCATTTTTTAAAAAGATTACCAGGAAAGGGGAAGGATTATTATTATTTTTTTTTTGTGAACTTCTTTTCCATGGACCATTAATCACCAAAAAGACAATGTTTGTATTCTGGAAGTCATGATCAGAAAAGAACTTTCAAAGTATTTTTCACTGTTATGACCTGTACCCTCAGGACCAGGACAGTAACTTGGTGGTAAAGAACTAGCTTAGCATACTCAAAGCAGGGAAAGAGGGAAAAGAAAAGGGGGGTGGAGGAAAGGAGGGAAAGAAATAGAGAGGGAGGGAGAGAGGTAAGGAAAGGAGGAGAGAAATAGAGAGGGAGAAGTTGGGAGGGGAAGAGAAGGAAGGAATAGAGAAAAGGGAGGGAGACAGGAGGAGGAGGGATGGAGGAAGGAAGGAAGAGAAAATCTGTAGCATCAGCAAGCATCAGCACCATCACCACCCTTGTGTTGTAGTTATACATGCTCCTCAGAGTGGCACTGGGGCCGTTCTAGCTTATGTTGTGCTTTGGGCATTATTCACCTTGTCCTCACGCCTTACTTGCTGGTTTTGGGCATCTGTCCTCTGAACAACCTCTAGTTAGCATGTGCTTTGCAAGTATTTACCATTATTCAACCCATGTACACCAAGTATGTCAGCACTGCTGTGATACTTATCAGTAGCATGTGGAATATATTGACTTTTCTTAAGTAAATATTACATACATACATACACACACCCCACTTTTTCTTAATGCAACAGGGTACACATAACTGTGAAAACCACAATGATATGATTGTGTTATTCATAATTACAGAGCCTGTGGTACAGAAACTAAATTTCAACAGGAGACTTCTTTGGAAGTTGGGTCCTTAAGAATTACAAAGTGCCAGATAGGTGGCAGAGCCCTGGTGGAAGTTTCTCTAAGCACTGGGTGGCACAGATACCAGACACACCAGTGACTACTTCTCAGCTTGTCCCTGATCAACCATGCCATTCTGCAGAAACACATCCCTTTGCCATCCTATGTAGCTGTCTCCATACACAATATGGCTATCAGCATACTTTATGTCCCCTTTCAGACTCTTGCCCTGATCAACAGGGT
>NC_000083.6:4380565-4403065 GCF_000001635.26 Mus musculus | reverse complement strand
AATTAGCTTCCGCGCCCCCTCCCTACGCTTCCTTGGCAGCCGCCTATAGGCAGACCTTCTGTCTGGAGGTTTGGAGAGAGGTTAGATTCTCCTTGCTGGGATGTCCTATTTCACCGACCAAGCAGGGCAGAGATATCATGAGCCTCTAGATTTCAAAGTAATCAGGAATTTGGCTGAGTCCTTGCAGACGTACGGCCTAACTGCCTCCTATACTGTGACTCAAGTAGAGGCCTTGAATAGACACTGCATGACGCTGTCTGATTGGGCAGGCTTGGTGAAGGCATGCCTCTCACCTGGGCAGTATTTAGATTGGAAAGCCTTCCTTATTGAATTTGCAAATGAACAGGCAGCAGCTAATGCTGTTGCAGGAAATCCAGCATGGGATAGGGATATGCTGCTTGGCCAAGGTCGCTTTGCACAACAACAGAAAGGATATCCAGTGCAGGTGTTTGAGCAGGTGAATCAGATTGCCATAAGGGCGTGGAAATCATTGCCCAACAGAGGGGAAGTTAGTGGAAACTTGACTAAGATTGTGCAAGGTCCCACTGAGCCATCCTCAGACTTTGTAGCCAGGATGGTTGAGGCAGCAGGAAGAGTCTTTGATGACCCCGATACTGCTATGCCCTTGATAAGGCAGTTGGTTTATGAACAATGTACCCGAGAGTGTAAGGCTGCCATCACACCTTTTAAAAGCAAGGGTATCGAGGCATGGATGAAGGTTTGCTAAGAGCAAACCTGCATCTGTGCATTGATGGCTCGAAGATCATGCAACAATCTCCATTTGCCTGACTTCTTTTTTATTACAAAAATAGGTGTGTTCCATGGTGAAACAGAAGAATGAATATGGCCTAAATGAAGTTGCTCCTTCACCAAACTTTTGGCTGCTTGTAATTTTTCTTTAAACAAGGGCCACTGAGGTACCACACTGGGTCCCTCTTATTCCAGGTTATGGGAATGCCCTCCTCAGTGGCCCCTAGGAAAAACCCAGGCCTTCAGTATTCATTTTCTTCTTTTGTATTATGGGGGACTTTCTCCCTTGCAAATATTTCCCCAACCCATAGGAAGGGTGCCACCCTATATCTTGCATCAGATGTCAAGAAGTGGGTGAAGATTCATTGGTAAGTCTCAAGCCTAAATCTTTTAATAGATCTCTTCCCCATAAAGAAATGGGGAGCTCCAGCACGTAAGGCTGAATTTCCCCTGAATGGCCCTCAGCATCTTTCCATTTCAGACTCCATGCACTCATATCCGGAGCTTTTACATACCCTAGGCCTCGCAGCATCTGATTAGAACTTTGCACTGACTATCCCTGGGGCCAATCCTTCTGTGCTATGATGCTGCGATCAGCTCCAGTATCTAGGAGCCCTAGATCCACCTTCAACTCCAGAACTGGATGCTGGTCCATCTGGAGAGAGACATGTCAGGTCTATGCCTGAGGCACCAAACCCTCCTTTTCTTCTTTGTTTACCAGCGGAGGGGAAGCGCTCATGAAGGCTAGGTAAAAGGATCACATAGTCCCATATTTGAATTGGCTGCTACATTGCAGCAGCTCATTTGGCAACACTTCGCTCTAGTGCATGTTAATAATATTCACGCCCATACAAGGCTCCCAGGACCTTTGAGCAGAGGGAATGATGTTGTGGATGCCTGCATGCACATGAAACTTGTGTTCTTATCTATCACCTTAGAATTGGCCAAAGCCTTTCATGATAAGTTTCATGTTAATGCTAGTACCTTTCAGAAAAGGTTCCATATCTCTAGGGCTGAAGCACGAGACATAGTTGTCTCCTGTGGGCATTGCGCTGTGTTCCAACATCCTCCTCCTTTTGGAGTGAATCCTCAAGGTTTATTGCCCCGTCAGGTATGGCAAATGGATGTTACTCATGTTCCTGAATTTGGAAAGCTTAAATATGTTCATATCTCAGTGGATACCTGCTCAGGTATCATGCATGCCACCCCTATGTCGGGGGAAAAAGCAATACATGCTATCCAGCATTGTCTCAATGCCTGGGCTGCCTGGGGTAAACCCCAATAGCTTAAAACAGATAATGGACCTGCCTATACTGCAAAGACCTTTATGTCCTTTTGTCAAAAAATGGAAGTGCAAGTGAAGCATGGCTTGCCCTATAATCCTCAAGGGCAGGGGATTATTGAAAGAACCCATAGAACCATCAAAGATGTTACAAAATCATTTAGTTCTTTATACTTTAAAATTTTTAAATTTGAATAAAGATGGCCATGCAGCAGTGGATAGACATGTTCAAAGAGTGCCTGGCCTACAAGGATATGCCAGGTGGAAAGCTGTGCTTACAGGCATATGGAAAGGACCGGATCTGGTGTTGACGTGGGCGAGAGGGTCTGTGTGTTTCCACAGGACCAGACGGAACCCCTTTGGGTGCCAGAGAGGTTGGTGAGACTCTGCAAGAATGAGGCTCCTGATCCAATTGCCCCTGTGGATGTGGTGGACGATCCCACGAGCACAAATGATGGAGCTGAGTTGGGGAATCCTTTCAGTGTTCCCGAAGCCGATGCCAGTTCTACATGATGCTCAAGTTTTTCCACGTTGTTTTTTTTTTTTTTTTTTTTTTTTTTTGCTAGATCCCTGAATATGCCTTAAAGAGATAGCCCCTATAGAAGGCAATGTTAGTATTAAGTTAAAGGGTATTTTGGTTTTTTTTTTTTATATAGTTAATCATATTAAGGAAAGTAGTGATTGTGTTCAGCTTTATAATCAGTCTGCAACTTGGTTTTATAAGCCTGGTTTAAATCATGGCTTTCTGGCTATCTATCCCTTGCTTCAGGGCTGATGAGTGGGAATGGGAGCCATGGGATGTATGCTTGTAATAGTGTGTGTGTTGTGTGTTTGGTGCATGTGTTGGCAGCGTGTGCAGGCCCACACTTCTGCCATGGTGGCATAGGCCTTTGCCCCAGTGGAGGCCAGACAATCTCCTCAGATTTGGCTTGCCACTCTAAAGAAATAATGCTGTGTTATGCCATGGGTTGCAAGGCTAAGCACTGCACAGAGGATAGCTTGCTGTTGGCATCCTGTGGAAGGCATGACTGATTGCATGAAGGTTCAGTCTCCTAGTTCCCTTTCCCCAGGAAAAACGACATGAGAGCTGGCCAAGACCTCTCTGGGTGATGAGCCCAAGGGATGGTTTTGTGTAGGGCCCCTATGCTTGCACACTGGGGATCAGACCTCTACCTTCACCCATGAGGCTTGCTTGCAGCAATCAAGATCCGGCCATTGATTAATCAGCGTCCTGGCCTTCTGGTGCATCTGCCGCATGCGACAGGACAATCTCCTCAAATGTGGCCTGGCATGCTAGAGAAGTAGTCAATGACGGATAAGATTCCCTGGGCATGTCACCAACCTAAGACAGGGATCAAACCAATGCTGTATGTCTCCCAAGGATGGGTAAGGGTCATTGCTGCAGGGGGCAATCTAAGACAGACATTCTCTCTGCCAAAAAAAAAGAAAAAAGGGGGAGATGTGAGGAGTGGGTGTGGCAGCAGTTCCAAGATGGTGCCTGGGACTGCAGCTAAGTCTTATGACTTGCACCTGACTTCCTTATACACCTGAAAATAAGCCACGACCATCGTGAGAGCTGTGCAGGTGCACCATGATGCTGGTGGTGTCAACAAGTCCATATTTGGTGAAGACGTGCCCCTGCCTCCCTGATTGGCTGAATCTGTGTGCCTAGTGTGGTGACGTGGCCTGCCGTGAGTGGATGGGTGCTGAGAGTATATAAGAGTGAGAGGCCCGGGGTTCGGTGGAGAAAAGATGAAGAGAAAAAGACGAAGGGAGTGAGATGAAGACTGAAGCTTGCTGAATGAACTGCTGTTAGAAGAACTGGTGGTCGTGTTGTTCTTGCTGGTCGAGAGCAGATGCGACAGCATAAGATGCCCACATTTAGGGCTGGGCCTTTCCTATGAGGAAAGGCTCAATTTTTCTGTAAGCATCCTCAGGAATGTATCTAGAGGCACATTCTCATGGAGATTCTCAATACAGCCAGGTCAACAATGAAGGTTTACCACAATGGACCATTTTGCTTATATTTGTGCTTGTTCATTTCTTGCCTGTGGTGGTAAGCCTGCCAGCAACTGGTAGCTTCTGGTAGCAGAGAGTATGCTCACATTTTGAGGGCCCTGGGTTCTGATGTGATGTTGAGGTGTGGAGAGCTGTGCCGCGCAATTGCTGTGGAGAGCCGTGCATGCTGTGAGGAATCGCCATTATAAGATGGAGCTGGCCTCCGATGTGCCTAACTTGTAAACAAGCCTTGTACGCAGGCGCGAGAGTGAACTCACTCTTAGTCACTGCCCATTCTCGGGGCGTAATAGTGGGGTGATGGGCGAGCAACAAATCAGGAGCTGACATGCCATATCAGGTGCTGAAATGCCATGGCTGAGGGCTATATAAGCGACTCCATTTTCTGGGGTCGGGCTCTTCCTGAGAAGTAAACAATAAAGCTTTGCCACAGAAGATTCCGGTTGTCCTGAGTGTGTTCTTGCCGGTGGGGACAAAAGCTCGGGCAATATTGAGGCAGGACTGGGTTTTCCCAGAAGGTTCTAGACACTGAGTATCCTTGTTTGCTTCTTCCTCACATCTGCGACTTACAGAAATCCTCAGCCTTCCTTCACTCAGGGGTGCTCTCTCTAATCATCCCACCCAATGTCTTGTAGTGTTCTGCCTCTGAATTTATCATCTTTTCATTAGGCTCATCTCTGCTCCCAATATGAGCCAATAATAACTTGATTACTTATGCAAAGGTTCACCTTCTAAATAAGGTCACACTCATAGGTGGTGGAAATTAGGTCTTGAGTATATTTGGGGGCAGGTGGGATGGGGCTTTACTTAGCTCCTATTATTTCTTTTTGATATAATCTTGATAAGGCAATTTTCCTCTTCTTCCTCCAACATATATCTAATTCTTTTACTTTTTCCTTAAAACAATATCTAATTTACTAGCAGATGTTTCCCAACACAGAACAGGCAAGCACCACCATACCCACAAAGAGGCCTAGGACTCTGGACTCAAGTGGACCAGTTCTCGTGATCAGATTTTTAGTTGATAATGGCTCCCTTTTTACTCTCTCTTGGAGATTGCTTTTCCATTAATTGTCTGCACAAGTTAAAAACAAAGAAGAGAGAGAGAGAGAGAGAGAGAGAGAGAGAGAGAGAGAGAGAGAGAGAGAGAGAGAGAGAGAGAGAGAGAGAGAGATCATAGGATCAGAGGTGAGGAAGACACAACATCAGCCTCAACACCAGAGAGTAACTGGGACTAGCAGGACCCAGGCACCCAGGAACTCCACCTGACCAGTGGCATGGTGTGATGTTTGTATATCCTTGGACCAGGGAGTGGCACCATCTGAAGTTGTGGCCTTGTTGGAATAGGTGTGACCTGGTTGGAATGGGGTATGTCACTGTAGGTGTGAGCATAAGATCCTCGCCCTAGTTGCCTGGAAGTCAGTCTTCCAGTATCAGCCTTTGGATGAAGACATAGAACTCTCAACTCTGCCTGTGCCATGCCTGCCTGAATGTTGCCATGCTCTCACCTTGATGATAATGGACTGAACCTCTAAAACTGTAAGCCAGCCCCATTTAAATGTTATTTTTTTTTAAGACTTGCCTTGGTCATGGTGTCTGTTCACAGCAGTAAAACCCTAAGACACATGGGTTCCTTCCAGTCTGGGCTGGTGCCCTGAGCAGACCTTGGGTGCTAACTCTGCAACCAGTCCCACAACACCCAGAAGAAGCTCCACTCCCAGATGTTTTAACACACCCAGGATCATAGGATTCCAGGATTCTAGGATTCCCAGAGCTTGGTCACACCAGGATCTCAGGGTCCCAGAGGCAGCTTGACTCCCAAGAGCTCTGACATACCGAGGATCTCAGGATCACAGGATCCCAGAATCACAAGATCACAGCGGCAGCTGAACTCTGAGGAGTTCTTACACAACCTGGATCACAAGAAGGACAAGCTCCAGTCAGATATAGCAAGGGCAGGTAGCACTAGAGATAATCAGATGGTGGGAGGCAAGCATAAGAACATAAGCAACAGAAATCAAGGTTACTTGGCATCATTAGAACCCAATTCTCCCACCATAGCAAGTCCTGGATACACCATCACACTGGAAAAGCAAGATTTGGATCTAAAAATCACTTCTCATGATGGTGATAGAGAACTTTAAGGACATAAATAACTTCCTTAAAGAAATACAGGAAAACACAGGTAAATAGCTAGAATCCCTTAAGAAGAAACGAGAGAGGGGGCTGGGGGAGAGAGAGAGAATGCAATTGTACAGCTGACATCCATATGTCACCTTCTACTGCTAGAATTTCTGCTTAGTTGTTGGGAAATCTTTGCGTGTTTTCTCACAGTCCTCCCAACAGTTCACTAAATTGAAGATGCTTAATTCAGCCATTCCTGTAGCTGGCACTTAGATTGTTTCTAATTCTTTTCTTTTGCTTTATCACTGCAATGAATATTTATACATATAACTTCTTTCCCCTTTGAGTTGATTTTCTAAGAGAGGCTTTGAAAAGAATACCGTATTTTGGGATATCTTGATGGCCTATTGTTTGATACAGAATACTGTCAGCAACTGCTTGCAGAGTCACCTAGCCTTCGGGTTTACCATTCATTTTCCTTGTGGTTTTCATTGTCTTCATTTTGACTTTGTAATTACCACACTGGGCTACTTGTCAGATGCATTCTGTCTCCACATTAAAACCATCCTAGAACCAATAGCTTATCTTTCTTTTGCAGTTGTTTAAGCCCTCCTAAGAAAGAAGTTAGATTGACTCGTTGTGTAACCCACTACTTATAACTTCCTGAGTTGAGAGGGTTGCAATCATTTAATTTCTGTTCTCGATGCCCGCATAGTCAAATTTCATTCTTCAAAACCAGCTAAAATTAAAGGAAATATAAAAGTTCATTGTATGAACACAGTAAGTTTGTTATAGCAAAACCAGCTCACTATACACAACTCCTTGTTTTAATTAAGCAGCAGTGCCAGCATGCCTCTTGTTTGGGGTGCTGCTTTCCCCCTTATTTACTGTGGTAATCACAGGTCCTACATACTCTGTAAACTTGTTGAATGGAAGTTGATTCATCTTATAATGAATTCATAAGTATCTGCTCAAATTAGCTTTAGTAAATAAATAAATTACCAGCTTATCACTTTTCTTAAATGGCTTGTGCTAAATTAATTTGTGAATGTATCGATTTGCATTATGCATTTAAAATACATAGTCCCACACATTTACTATGAGTTTGCCTTTATCTCAGTTTTGAAATACCTATATTTAAAACTTGACTTATCCCGGGCAGTGGTGGCGCATGCCTGTAATTCCAGCACTTGGGAGGCAGAGGCAAGGCAGATTTCTGAGTTTGAGGCCAGCCTGGTCTACAGAGTGAGTTCCAGGACAGCTAAGGCTACACAGAGAAACCCTGTCTCAAAAACCAAAAACAAACAAACAAATAAACAAACTTGACTTACTATTTAAAACAATTATTTTGGAAGACATGTATACTCAGTTGTAGGTCTGCTGAGTCGCATCTTCTTTATATCAGTTGCTTGTTATAACGAAATCCAGGAGCATCCATGAAGGGCTGGCAGACAATGTTAATCAGTGGGATTTTACTTTATTTCATTTTAATTTTATCTTCCCAACTCTCCTATTTAAAAGCAAGTGTGGAGCTGGCCTCAAATTCAGAGCCATCTTCATCTATTTAACATTAGCAGTCCTTCTTTGTGTCTACACATAGACTGTTATTTTAGCACAGTTACCTACCTGTGTGTAGTGACCCTTTTGGGTTGGGGATTAAATGTCCCTCTCACAAAGGTCACCTAAAGCCACTGGAAAACATAGATATTTACATTATAATTCATAAGAGTAGCAAAATTACAGTGAGGAGCTAAATTATAGTTCTGAAGTAGCAATGAAAATAATTTTATGGTTGGGAGTTACCACGCCATGAGGAACTGTATTAGAATGCTGCAGCATTAGGAACGCTGAGAACCTCTGCTTTAGAGGTAGGATTCTGGCCACAGGCAAAACAGGACAATATGTTTAATCTTACCAACCTGTGTAAAGATGTAGTGGATTGTAACTCTTGTCTTCTTCTGACCACAGAATCATATCATAGAGCTAGTAAAATATGTCCCTGGCTTATGAGCTAAAGCTGTATTTGTATATTTGTATATGAGCTAAAGATATAGTTGTTGTACATATGTAAACACAAATGTATATATGCTATATGCATGGAATGTATATACAATATGTGTATGTGTGCGCATGTATACATTTTCATTTTACATCCCTTTCATCCTAGTCTTACTTCACAATCCGAAAGTGAATGGATAGCCAAACATTTGTGGTAGAAAAGGGCAGGGCAAAGGGCAACTTTACAACTTACAACTCACTTCAACTCCTTCAGTGACAAGGAAGCATCATGACTTATTTTTAGGCCTGATGGCCTGTGTTTGAATAAAACACTCTGACAGAGAGTATTTGATGTATTATTTGGACACTCAACAGACTGAACCAGAAAGAAACAGTGAGTTCAAGAGACAGCTGAGGTTCTCTAAGTGAGGGGTGTCTAGCAGATAGGGAAGGGCAAAGTGTGAGGAAAAGATGAGATTTCTAACATTCTCATGTGACACACATATATATATCACAGTGGTGGTGACCAAAAATATTGATATAGAAAAGGAACACTTAATAGTTAATTTCAGATTGTTACTTGGTAGTATATTATCCAATTCTCTGAGGGAATCAAGAGAAAGTCTGTGCTCTCTGAATTGAGTGAGGGACAGTAAAAGGAGAAGAGAGAGGGAAGGCATTTGTCTTCCAGAGAAGTAGAATTCTTGAGTTTGCTGGTCAAAGCACCTTTTGTGAACTTTTTGTGTTAGAAAGCATCACTATCAAGAAGGACATCTGAAGCAGCAGTCTTCCCCAATGGTCCCGTCTGCTTCCAGAATACATCTCCATCCTGTCTGCTTCTAGAATACATCCCCGTCCACGGGGTTTCAAGGCTTCAGACTTTTACTTCCATACAAGCCAGGCCATGGGACACTGTGGAGATTGGTACTTGTTATCCACATTGATGATGGTCTGCCCACGAAGGGCTGTAGACTCTCCCAGAGGTTGCAGTGTCTGTGTCCAGATGAATACTGTCTAGTCACTAGCATCCTCAGCTCAGACAGACTGGTCCTTGAACTTTGTTCTCTTATGTATCTGCTCTTTCTTTCTCATTTGTCACTAGGTTTCAACTCTAGATTACCTTCTCTTATATTATCCCTTATATTGTATGTTTGTTCACATACAATAAATATTTTGTCTTTGCACAAGCTCCACACAGGAGGTAGGTAGGTGGAGGAAACATCCCATATTTTCAGTATTGGTTTCCCTCAGAATTAATTTTGGATGATTAGTTTTAATGTTCACTTAAAGTAGGACTCAAGGAAGACTGGCACAATTCCTTAAGCCACTGGTACAACTGGCTTCATTTTATCACTGCTGGTGTCCTGTAGTACCTTGCAAAAAAATGCACCATACATATTCCTGGGGAAATGGATGGATGTTTCATTTTGACAGAGAAATAGAGAAGAGGAATAGCAGAGACACTCCAGTTGAAAAGCAATGCTATTAAGACTAAATGTATTCATCTGTCTTTTTACCTATTAGGCAATAAAAGATTGCCCCGTTTGAAGAGAAACTCAAGGCCAAATGAGATGCCAAAAGGTCTGTTGTACAAACTTTCCAGATATCCTTAAGCTTGTCATAGTCTCCCCTGGAGCATCTTTCTTAAAGTTCAAAGATATCCATTACAGATGCAAAGGGAAGAATCTCATGAAGAGAAACAATCCTGGAAACAGAGCTACAACAGGCACACAGGGCACAATGGTTAGGTGCCCGGTTTTCCCATCAGATATGTGTTTCATTGAACCATCCCAAGGGTAAGTAATGTATGAGGCAAGGACAACAGATACCTGGGAACTTAAACAAGCAGACAAAAATCTCATGTCTGACCTTTGCTTTCTCTACAGCCTGCAGGATCTTCAGCTCTCACCTAAACTGGTACTTTACCTTGAAGGAAAGAGATTAGGTTGCCTCCCCTGGTTATTGGCTGTGGTAATTGTTGACCTTACTTGCTTCATGAAGTCCATTAAGGAATTGAGATGAAATGAAGCATGTAGCTAATACCTATCCTCCAACAGAGTTGGCTTTGGTTGAAATTGAGTGAGTTAAGTCCCTTACCCATACTCAAGTCAGGGATCTGAGAACATCTAGGGGAGAAGCTGTAGAGTGGAAAGGCTGAACCTAGGGCAGGAAACAAGATGAAGAGATCTATCACGTGGCCATGAAAGCTCTTAAAGATTCTTGTTTCCACTTGAGTAGATGAACAAAGAGATCATATTGATGAAGTGCAATCTGAATGCCGTCTTGTACGATTAGTGCCTTAGGAATATTTGAGGAATATGAACATTGGGCTGCTTTTAGAGACTAAGCTTTTAGTTTTTAAAATCTATCTTATTCTTGAAGGATTTCATACTTATATGAAATGTATTTTGGTCAGGTTCAGTCCTCTTCCCCTGTCTTCTCCCAGATCCAGCCTTACTTCACACCATTTCCTAACCACTTTGAGCTTGCTCCTTTATTTGTTGTATAACTCACTGAGTCGATTTGCTCGGCTCATACATACTCACAGGTGACGAGTCATCAATTGGAACATGGTCAACCTACCAGGGGACTCACTCTTAAAAAAAAACCTACTCTTCTCTTCCCTAGAAGTTGCTGACTGACTGTAACTTCTCAGTTATATATGGAACTCATGGGGTCCTCTGACCTCCATGCTGGATTGATAACTTCCCCGATCTTGTGTAGGTCTTGGACAGTCATCTACAGCTACTCTGAGGTCATGAGTGTGGCAGACCCTTCATGTCCAGAAGACACAGTCTCTCCAGTCCTCCCTGGCCTCTTTTGCTTACAATCTTTATGTCCTCTTTTCTGAAATGGTGCCCCAGTCTTGGGAATGGGGATGGGGATTTGATATTGATGTTCCATTTGTGGCTGAATATTCCCCAGGCATTTATTAATTCTCTGCACTTTGACCAGTTGTGAGATTTTTTTTATTATTATTAAGGGCCATCCACTGCGCAAGGAACGTTCTCAAATGAAAGTGGAGAGCTGAAATGTGTAGTTTTTAACTATGTGGTGCCAGATAGACATGGTTTGGGATTTTCCAATATCACTATAAGTTATTTTGCTTTTTTGAAATTGTGTGTGTGTGTGTGTGTGTGTGTGTGTGTGTGTTTTGAAACACTCCTGTTCTGTCTTAGGAAGAGCCTTATGTCTTTGTGACCCCGCCGTTCTGGTGAAATTCTCCTTGGCCTTACCACCTCTATGGTTCTGTGAGTACAGATGCAGAACTCTTGAAGGCTTTGACTGTGGTGGTTTGTTTTGCTCTATGCATTCTCCATCTTTCTCTAGTTGCAAAGTCTAAGGTGGAGTTTCCCTATGAGTTTGCTTTCTGTCATTGTTATATTTCCCAAGACATGTTTTTTTTTTTTTCCTTTCTTATACCTCCCCCCTTCTAACCCCAACCTCAGCCAGGCACAATGTAAACAGAGTGGAAAGTTTCAGTTGGAGCAGACACATTGTAAATGCTGCCAAGCCATGTTGAAATAGATTGGTGATAGACTACTTTCAAATAGATTGAAATAGACTCAGACTCCGTGTGTGAGAAACACAGTGTTAGGAATTTTGCTGTGTTTAGAATTACATATTCTCATGGTGCAAGAAAGCCATCCAGGTGCCTAGTGACCTCATGTGTACATCTGAACCCTGTGCTCAGGAGGGACTTCCAGCCACTGAGCTCAGGAGAGGCTAGAAAGAAGGGAAGAAAACTACTGTCTTCACCATCAGCACCTAATTCCCATTTCTCACAGCTTGTGTAAACAGTCTTTTTCAGTTCGTTAAACATCAGACTGATTCCCCTATAGCTCTTACCTCTCCCCTTAAGTTAGCTGCAAACCCACATGTCATCTTTCAGCTTGTTTTCCACAATGACAAGCTGACACTGATTTTGCAAAAGCATTAACAAAGAGAAGTGCTTGTTTCAAACATAGAGGGTAATACTTAAGGTTAGGATGGTTTGGCACCAGATACCCAGAAGAAATATTCACTTGGGGTCAACACCTTTTCTGCTTTGTGATTGTTTCCCTGTTCCTCAGCTATTCCTAGAGGTTACACCTAAAGGGTGACTTGTGGTTTTGTTTCATTACATAACATTGTGTGCATGCATCAGATTATCATATCTTTAAAGGACACACACTATAATATATTTATAATAATAATAGCCACATACCCTTTACACAGTGATATTTGCTTGTTGGAAGGACTACAGCAAATATTTCTCAAAGACTAACTAAGAACAGCTCAGTGGAGCATTACACTGAAGTCAGTTACTTGAGTTGAAGAATTAATTTTTATTTTATTTTTATTTTTTGAGACTTGTAGAGAAGTACCAGATCACAGATCTTTCATGCTCTCTTTGAAGTCAGTCATGTAGAAGGCAGTGATCTAATATTAGATAGTAATGGGGCTTATGCAACACTGAGACAGCTAGGAATTTCAGGAAAATGTGTGGAAGCTGGAAATATTAAAAAAGCAAAACAAAAAACCCCAAACCCAAAACATTTCTCTCTTTCGTAGAGAGAATGAGACTAACTGCTGGCACTGGGGTAAAACTGGAGACTTATATAATGGGAAGTGACAAACTAGAAGGGCCACAATGTTGACTCTATTGTTACTAGGGTTTCTTGGAACCAATGAGAAAGTTGAGTAGCCACAAGAGAGTCGGTTTGTGACTCAGGAAGGCCTGTAGGAAACTTATAACTGTTGAGCAAAGATACTTTTCCTCCCTCAAGTGTTAGTTCATTCAATGGCCCTCCAGTAGACATCATCTGCAGGGTGTGGTCATCAGCAAGTGTGAACCCACCTCCGGCATCTCTCCAGATGCTTTGAGAAAATGATAGAAGACGCAAACATGTTGTTGTAAATCTAAGAAAGCAAACAGAGCAAGAGTTTTCAGGTTCTATTCCAGAAGTACCCAAGGGGTAGCAGGGAGTGATGGGGTGGAGTGGAAGGAATGTGATCAAGTACATCTTTTTATTTTGTATCTTAGGATAAATATGAGAGGCACCTTAGCTCAGGTCTGGACACTCATCTTTGCTTTTGCAATGGTTTCTAGCTTGTCTCCCTGCTAGGCTCCTTCCACTGTTTCCCTGACACTCTTATGGGAGCTGTCCTATAAGGCCATTGAGGGGACTTGGGTGTGTATCTGTTTGTGTATATATGATTGAATATGTGTGTGTCCATGCTTACGCATGGTGAGTTCAGAGATTGACATTGGGCTTCAATTGTTCTTTACCTTACTTTTGAGCCTGCGACATCTCTCCAGGTTCCAGAAGTGGTGACTTTAATAGGATTTTGCATCAACTCTCCTCCTGAATTTCTTTTACGCTGTTTAATCTCCATAAGCTGATATTTGTTTATCCCTCTGTCCCAATACCTTCCTTTTGTATTAAAGCTATCCTCTCTCTCACAAGTAGCTCCTTTCCCCCCACTAGAATTTTACAACCATCTCAGTGAACACTTTAAGTTCTCTGTCTTGGTTACCTGTCCTTGATGCTCCAAGGGTGTGTATTCTAGCAAATGTACTAAAGTCGTCCAGGGGCATATTACTATTCTCCTTCTAAGCTATATTTCTTCCTGGGCGTTAGTAGCCTACAATCATGGGAACATCTTTCTGATGTCGAGTGGTAAGTAAGAGATCTTAGCATTCCTAACTGTCTCTTCATGATGTTTCCTAGACCTCTGGTAATATTGCCGGCTGGGAAGATCATGTTTATCTGTCAGCACTGTTATCTAGGATGCTGGGCTCTAGGCTTATGAGTTGTGGGAAGTTTCAGCTGCTTAAATCATCTTCAATTGTGCTTATAAGAATGTCTCATTTTATATATCAACGGGAACAGTGTATTTCTCTTCTTGGGAGTCACCCTTTGTCCATAGAGTCAGTCTGTAGGATCCACAACAGGCTCTGGTAAATTCTGAAATACAGCTAGTGTTCTCTCTGGGCTTTGCCTCTAGGATGCTGTCTCTAAGATTCACAAAAGAGATTCTCTATCTTGTAATCAATATTATTTATCTTTTTTTTTTTTTGAGGAGACATGGAGACAAATCTAAATTATTCAAATCTCATGGAAAAATAAAATGATAGACTTGGAAAGATTTTTAATTACTATACTGACATATTCAATCTATATCTCAATTTGTATAGCGTGAAAGCCTCATATAAATACATTATATTTTAGTATGTACTATAGAGCTAATTAGAATTTATGTATGAGGATACAGAAGAGCTGCGATGGAATTCAGAATGTAATTGGGGAGGATCCTTTTTGATTTTCATTAATGTCTTTGGGATGAAACATATTGCTTAAAAATACACAAAATTTCCAACATGCAGAGAAACTTTGACATAATAAAAGGCTTAGGAAAGAGATCGTCTTACCTCAGGGTTTTAAAATGTACACCTGACAGGTGCCTACAACTCAAGAGTCAGGGTGAAATTTTTGCCTAACACTGTGGTCTGAGTGTTTTTGCATCTACAAAACTCCTGAGTTCAGGTTTAAACTCAAGAGGATTGCAGAAAGAGGTATGACCTGCAGGAGATCAGACAATGTTTTCAGGTATGAAATTATTCCCTATAAAGCAGGGCCCAGAGTGTCCTATGACCTTTCACTATGTGAGGACATGGCAGAAAGTATCATCTAGGAATCACAGGGTACCATTTATGAAGCATGGGGAGGGGGCTCTCATGAGACACTGAATGTCCTGGTACCTTGTTTCAGATTTCTTAGTTGTCGGAACTATTGAGAAATAAAATCCCTTGATGTCCATTGTTATCTCACTTATGGTATTATTTTTTTAAAAAAAAATACAAGCCAGAACAAGCCAAGGCACTCGACTGCACTTATCAAAGACAAATGAAGAATACTCTTGAAACACAATTCTTTTGTTTCTTTTAAGATTCGATTGCTCCAGTACAATGACGATCGTTTAATAGCACACTGGGACAACTCTGGTAGCTAAACTCTGTTTGCCATGGAGGAGAGTTGGTCACTCGGAGCAGTTCTTTTCACCCTGACTTGAGGAAATCTCTTTGAAGTTCTTGAAAGGTCAATGTTGACAGGGCTGGTTGAAAACAGTGGGACTGAATACAGCCTTGAGTCAGGCTATGCCCTTTGTGGCAGCAGACTATTCATGCTGATGGATTTTATTTCCATTTATGTGACAGGTTGGTTATCCTTTACATGAAATATCTGGGACCAAAAAAATGTTTTGAATTCCTCCTCCTCCTAGATTTTGGAAGTTTTCCTATACATAATAAGATCTTAGAGATGGGACTTGAGTCTAAACATGAATTTGATTTATCTTCCTATATATTTTATTCATATAGTCTAAGGGTAACTTTACATGATATTTATAGTAAGCCATGCATTCAATGAAACCTCTCACATGAGGTCAGGGATGGAATTTTCCACTTGCAGTACTATAGTGGTATCCAAAATGTTTCAGAGTTTGGAGCATTTTCAAATGTCAGATTAGGAATAGTCAGCCTATGTTAACAAACTATTATCTCTTTGAAAACTCCTCTTCACGGTCTTATTTACTGATGAACATACATATATCCTCAATGAAGGGCTCAGTTGGTTAGCATGAGAAAGACTGCATAGCTCATGTTGGTCTATGGGATTGTGAGCTTGGCCACACCTTTGCAGATATTCTGTTTAATGTGAACTTGGCAAATGAGCATGTGAGCCTCCATGTCTTGCTTTTCAGTCTCTGCTCTTAGGCTCCCAAACACTGCCGGGGGGGGGGGGGCAGGGGGGTGTGTCTCAAGCTTTACAGAAGAAAATGGTCCTGGTTCCCAATACTGCTAACTGTTTGCTCTGCTCACAGCAGATGACATTATACAAGATAAAATAAATGGACAAGTTCTCACATAGGGCAAAACCAGCAGTATTATTAGAAAAATGGCCTCCAATATTGAGTGTGAATAAATATTATCAGCATGTGGAGCATTCAAACTTTAAGAGATGGTTTTAATCAGATTTTCTATGTTGCTGTCAAAGGAATGGAATAAATTATTGCTTTTCTTAGCAGCTGAGCTAACAGCTACTAAGCTAAGCAGTTAGTTAAGGTTTTCTACCATCTTGTGAGTTTGGAATGCAGGAGGATGGAAGGTTGCATGATACAGGGATGGAGGAAGGACTAGCCTTCCCAGTTGTTGTACTGGCCAGAGAAGGCTGAGTATATAACAATGAATGTATGTCAGAAATGGAAAAGGAGGGACTAAGAAGCTCATTGCACCCTGTACAGTCTAGATGTTTAGTTATTCATCTTTTTCTTAAGAAAAGAGGGTTTTGAAAATATCTATGCATCTCAGTATTAGCTAGGGAATGAGTAATGTTCAGGGATTAATTAAAATATAATAAACTTTAAGTTCAAAGTCAAGTTAGGTCTTTATCCACAGCCAGATCTAAAGCCTCACAAAGATTGCGAAACACCATCAAAGCACCCAAGGAGCTGAAGGGGTCTGCAACCCTATAGGTAGAACAACAATATGAACTAACCAGTACCTCCAGAGCTTGTGTCTCTAGCTGCATATGTAGCAGAAGATGGCCTAGTCAGCCATCATTGGGAAGAGAGGCCCCTTGGTCTTGCAAACTTTATATGCCCCAGTACAGGGGAATGTCAGGGCCAAGAAGTGGGAGTGAGAGGGGAGGGGTGCAGGGCAGGGGGGGAATTAGGGGACTTTTGGGATAGCATTTGAAATGTAAATAAAGAAAATATCTAATTAAAAAAAGATCTATGAAGATTGAGGTGGTCTCCATTTTCCAGAAACACATCACTTATTGCTTCAGCCAACCACAGGGACATGGAAGGTTTCCAAGGGAAGGCCTCTGAACTGTGCTCAGTAAGGTAACCCACAGGGTTGACTAGAGAGCCTGCTGTGACTAGGGGGACCTCCCAGGCATGAGACAACAAAGTCCTTTTCTACAATGAGGGGAGAGACTATGCCATTGAGGAATTGCTTGCTTTTATTCTTGATGTCCATTAGGAATGGCTTCTCCTCAGGCCACTTACCTACTCATTCATTGGCTTGTGACCATGTTAGTTGATAAAATAGAGATTATCCTAACATTATGGGGCTTATATATGAATGGGGAAAGACAATAAGCAATAAATAAGTCTTAAAATATATAATGTTTTAACAAACATATAAGACAGAGAAAAGCAGATGGATGGACTACCGTGGGAGTGACTTTAAATCCATATGAACAATCAATGAACATTCTCAATATGAAGGTGACATATAAGGGTAATGAGGGAACCAACTACGTGGAAATGGATGGAGGAGGAAAGACAATGGTACCATCACACCAATAGTTAGGTCAAGCCAAAGTTCATGGATTGACAAGAAGGGAGAAAGAAGAGCCATTGTATGGTGGCAAACTCACACAGAAGTATCTTGATCATTCAGGAATAGAAACAGCACTGACGTACTTTCTTCCGGAAATCTCCTTATCCTCCTAAGGACCACAGAGCACCGATCTAGCACTGGGGGCCTGGGTTTGAATCTCAGCTCAGTCTTTAATCCAGCTATTTAGTCCATACACCCTTCTCTGCTCTTGGTCCTCTTACCTTAAGATGAGAGGTTGAGCTAGCCAACGTCCAGCTTTTCCACGCAGGCCACTCAAAATTTTCCAGCCTTCAATCCTCACCCTAAGGTGTGAGGCTGGCTAGCCAGTGTCCAGCTCTTCCAGGAGACTATGAAACCTCTTTTACCTTTCGTCTCTGTGGCCTTAGGCAGGCGATTGGGCCAGGCAATGTCCAACTTTTCTCAATTCCGAAGTTTAACATTTCTTTTAAAAGTACACTTTATTATTGTAAGATTTATGTAATATTCTAATTTTGTTTCCCTTGGAATTTAGATAAAATTTCATTATACCTACATGTCAGTAAAATAAAAGTGAGAAATCACAGTATGTGAATTATTTTAAACTCTATTGTTGCTGCTCTTGTTATTACTGGATAGTGAACAGAGGAAGGCTAGGGATGAGCAAAGACAGCACATTTAGTAAATGGTCTTATTTTCCTACATATCTATCTACACAGAGCTTTTCTGTCTATAAGTTCATTCATGACACTTAAAGTTTAAAATTTTCTAAAAGAATTTCATGCAAGAATATTGCATCTACAACATGTCCACCCCTACTTCCTATTTCTTCCACTTTAGGATGAGGAGAGCAAAGATAGAAGGGGTTATGTAGCCTCTTCCAAGGACTGGACCTTGACTTGCCTATCCTCTTACTCAGAGATCAAGGCTGAAAAGTTTTCATGGAAGATCTGGACATTATCTAGGCCAAACCCCCACTCTGTGTGTGTGTGTGTGTGTGTGTGTGTGTGTGTGTGTGTGTGTGTGTGTAGAGAGAGAGAGACAGAGACAGAGACAGAGGGACAGAGAGAGACAGAGAGATACAGAGAGACAGACAGAGAGAGACGGAAAGAAATAGAGAGGAGGGGGAGAGGGAATGGAAGAGGGAGAGACTCTACTGAGTCAGTTTAGTCTTGTTCATATATGTATATGTGTTTAGGGCTGAACACTCAAGATTGGATAATCTATCAGGAAACTCATCCATAGAAGAGACTGACTGATTCCCCCTCTCTCAATGGCCAGTGATTGCCTATAGCTCTTAATATCAGGGGTGGAGCCTTGTGAAATCTCCCTTATCCACACTGGCATGTTGACTGGTGGGTTCAATGGAGTCTTGTTTTCAATTTTCCTGTTGAGAATTGATGGATGCAGCTCCCCTAATATGGCTGGAAGACAGCATCTTTCAGAAGACATTTGGGCCATGTGGCTCTTAGAATGTTTCTGCTCCTTCTTCCCCGATAGTTCTTGATCCTTAGCTGTATGTTTGTGTTATAGATATACTAATTTGAGTTAGGCACCTGGTAGTCACTTCTCTGCATTTTGTCTAGTTGTGGGTCAACATGATGGTCTCTGCTATTAAATAAAAGCTCTTACTTCTCATTCAAGTTCATTGTTTCAACCATGAGACATGAAAAAATAAGTAAAGGAAGTACTCATGACTATAGAAAGGACATTCACGACACTAATAGAAAAAGCTGAACAGGAGCACATTTGAGAACACCAATAGCTAGTTAACGGCTAAAGAAACACTAGAGCCCATGTCCCTTGGGTGAGTCTAATTCTCAACAGCAACAAGAATAGACATGCTAGGTGATATTTATGAATAGAGCTGTTATAATTGCATATTTCAAGGGAAAACACTTTCTTCAAATTCCACCATCAATAAAAGCCATAAGATTTTCCTTTCCACCTGCAAATATTAAGAGAACGTGAGTTTAACAGTGGCCAAGGGGAAAACAAACTATTAAGATCAAATTTCCAAAGGGCCATGAGCAAGATTGGAGTTGTGTGAGAGAAAGTGGATGAGGAACACAGGGAAACTGTGGGGATTTGGGGTGAGGGGGATATGGGAAAGTATCCTAGAGTAGGGTAACATTTCAGCTGTCTTAGAGGAGATGAGCCAGGAATTTCTCTGCAGAAGTTTGCCAGGTAGAGAAAAGAGCAAACGGCAGGCAGGCAGGCAGGCCTACTACATACAAAACCATGTTTATGGAAAAGCACATGGCACAAGTAGTCATCCAACATGCTAGGAGCCAATTACGTTGGGAGTGGAACAGAGGTGCAGCTTAAGAAGGAACTTGAGAGAAGTAACACATCTTCAGTTTTCCAAATCTAAGATGTTGACATCCAAGGACTGGAAGTGGAGATGTCACCTGTACATAGGACACAGGGTCTCATTGTAGCTGTGTGTTCAGAATAGATGTCTGTTCAGGTAGCTGTGCATCCCAGACTTCCCTTCCCTCCCCTCCCCCTTCCTTCATTTCTGATGAAAGTTCTAGTCTTTCTGATGAGATCTAGTTCTCTGGATATAGCACAGATGTCCCTTTATTTGCATTTCCATTCCCTTGCCTGCCAACAACTCAGATGGAGATGTAGGCCTGATGAAGTCTTCACTCAGGAGGAACTTGGACAACATTTGGAGAGAGTATGCAAAGTGAGATTCTTTCCAAGGGGGCAGCATGGGTATGGCTTGGCCCCCTTGCTAGGGTATGAGCTAGGTATAGAGATTTATTAGCAAGTTGTTCAATGGAAGGCTTATGTTTTGAACCTAAGGTAGAGACCCAGAAAATCCTCTTCTCCTTTCTCCCTAAAAAGGGATGGGGAGAAAAAACACAACCGTTCCTTCAAATGGGATAACATTTATGGAATATATCGTTCCCAAAATAAGATCCTCCAATTTGGGAGGAAAAAAAAAAACCCTAGCTGAAATAAATGAAAATAACAGATGGGAGAGGAATAGCAGAAGCTCTCCAAAGAACAGCGAGAGATACAGAGCGGAGAGTCATCTGTCTAGAAAACGATCCTCGGCTGTACTTTTGAAATTAAAGGTACACTGGCTTCTGAAGAGAGTGCAATTCTCCTCCTGACAGTTCCCCCGTCCACATTATGTCCTTTCTGGGCCAAGGTTAGCTCAGAAGAGGTATCATTTTCTTTTCTATTCCTGCGTCTCCCATTTGTGTGGTTTCCATCTGTTTGAAGGTGTTAAGATCAAGTGTTCTGGTCTCCTGGATAAAGGTTTGGGCTCTTGACAGAGTGCTGCGTAAATACAGAGCTGCAGGATCAGCATGGGGATATTTAATAACACATTGTTTATGTTCTTATTTGGCTTGTTTGAGAGCAACTGCAGCAAGGTGGGCCCCCCAGCAGCCGGCAGAGCACCCCTGACAGCAGTCTTGAGCCTGCTGCTCCTCCGCTGAAGACTGGCAGCCTCAAGTACAGCAAGCATCTGCCTCCTCGGAGGACTCTTCCCTCAGTTCGCATTCAGAAGAGCTTCATTTTGATGCTTTATTGACAATGGAAATTATTCAAGTTACATAATTCATGATGTCAGCTCCATGTGGGGTGTTTTTGTCTGCTGTGTTCTGTGCTGCTGTTTCTTCTGAGTGTCCCTAAGGCTCTCTACTCTGACCCAGTAGTTTGGTCAGACTTAGTTTGCTGACTATGACCATACTCTGTCTGGCTGCTCACTCTTCTTCTGGTATCATGCAAATGATAAGAGGGGAAGCTTTGGCCAGGCAATTAAATCTTCCACTTTGGGTTTTGTTCAGGCCCAGGGAACTGAATCTGCCTTCACACTGCCAATTACAAAGCCATCCTGTCCACTCTCATTAATACCATTCACCTGCAACCTCCTTCAAATTTCCCAGTCTCTCCAGAGTCAACGGACCAACCTAAATGGAAACCTTTCTGAACCTTTACTGCTGCAGAAGGAAGACCCATGAGGGAAGTGGAGCAGTATAAGTGTGTATCAGATAACTAAGCAGAAAACTAAGATTGGAGCTCTGTAGCCTACCTGTAAGCAAGTAAGGTGTAAGCCATTGTTAAGAATAAACCATTCCCAAGTCAGGGTCAGGAAAACCCAGGAAACAATACACTAAAGTTCTTTTAACAATTCCCAACCCCGCTTTCTTGTTTTTAGAACATATTTGAGCAAGACAGGATTAGGGGATATATCTTGGCTCTCCACCATCAGATGTGACCTCAGATCTGCACTTATTAGGTAATGGATAAGTTGGGAAGCAACAGCCTACCTACTCTGTTTTCTGCAGGATTCTGACTCTTGCTGCCTCATTGTCTTGAGGAAGCAGGTGTGGGTTGTGAAATGAGTAAGAAAGAAGGGGAGTGATGATAAGAAACACTCTGCAGTTGGGGGTAGAGAAGAAGGAGAGGCACAGCCAACTGACTTCCCAAACAGAGACATTGTCACATCAAGATTGTGGCTTTGACTTTGAATGTTAGGCTGTGGTGGCATATCTGCTCATAGCCAGAGACTCCCAGGCCATGAGTTTGTTCCTTCCTAGCTCAGTATAATTTGTTTCCTTCTAAGCCCAATTTTTTTTTTAATCAGTAAAAAAGTGGGTCTTGTTCTCTAAGATCTGCATCTCTCAAGTATGGCACCCTTCTTTTGCCTTCTGTAGCAATATAAACCTAATAAAGACCCACTGTTTGGGGATCTTTTTCTGAAGGGGAATCAGAGAGATCTTTGAAGGAAAAGACAGTGGTCTGTGAGAAGCAGTATTATTTCTTGTTTTCTGCATCATTTTGGTTTCAGTTCATAGCCTACAGCAGCCAAGACCATTGGTTCTCCCCCAAATTGTTGACAGACAGTTTTCCTCCTAATTGGATCTACCTAAATGAGAAATATCTTGACTGCTGCCTCAGAACCACATGACCAGGCAGCCATATTTTTCTCCGGTTGGTCTGT